>NW_024868153.1:69550-75570 GCF_013358625.1 Macadamia integrifolia
CCCCCCCCCCCCCAAAAAAAAAAAAAAGGACGGATTTCTTAAGGCCATCGTGAATGGGAATCCATTCATGTTGACACTTTAAATGATATGAGGAGCGAGGTATCAGGAGGGTATTTTGGAAATATACTAAAACCTTATAGGAGTTTGTGAACCGTCATCCTCTATAGGTGAAAATAAAACTTTCTCCAAAAAACAATCCATTGTTTTATAAATAGACAAGTAAAAAATGTATATATCTTAAAGGGATTGTTTCTCTGGTTTTATTCCAGATGAAATCACAAGTTAGATCCTACTTCATAGAAGCCAAATGGTTTAATGATGGATACATTCCGACATTTGAAGAGTATATGCAAATTGCATTAATCAGTTGTGCTGTTACCAACGTCACAGTCGCTTCCTTGGTTGGCATGGGAGATGTTGTCACTAAGGAATCCTTTGATTGGGCAATGAATGAACCTAAGATGGTGAAGGCTTCAAGCTTAATTGGCAGGCTCATGGATGATATGGCGTCCCACAAGGTACATTTTAAGTTCAAATAATTTAACTTAGCACACACTGTTCCTAGTACTTAGCTTCCCAATTCATATATATATATATATATATATATATGTATGTACGAAATGTGTAGGGACTTGTGTAAGAATTCATCCTCAAGAGTTAACTCTCAAGGAGAGTGTGCCAAAGTGCAGATAAGTCTTCATATCAGGCTACCCACTTACATGTAAGCCTTATTACTTCCAACATCCACCTTGAACCTCAACAATCTCCCCCTCCATGCCGGAACCATCCAGATCTTCCCCTACCATGGCTTAGCCTTGCCAAACCTTGGCTTTGATGCCATTTGTTGGGAACTCGGGTAGAATTCAGCTTCAAAACCTAGCTGTTAAAGAGAGGTTCCCTAAATACCTACAAGTCTCTTCATTGGGTTATCCACTTCCGATATGGAATTATTACTTCCACCATCTAGATGAAATCCCAACAAAATGTACTACACATATATGCTTAATCAAACATGTATTTTATCTAACACAATTAAATTATAATTTTTGAAGTTTGAGCAAGAGAGAGGACATGTTTGTTCTTCTATTGAGTGCTACATGAAGCAATATGATGTCTCAGAGAAAGAGGTACATGATGAGTTCAACAAAAGAGTAGTGGATGCATGGAAAGATACAAATCAAGAGTGCATCAAACCGACCGCTGTTCCAATGCCAGTTTTGTTGATGTATGTTAACCTTAATCGTATAGTTGATGTTAACTACAAGTATAAAGATGGTTTCACTCTTGCCCATGAAGTGATGAAGGAGTTCATCACCTCATTGCTTATTGATCCCATACGCATATGAGCTTCGAGTTGTGACTCCAGACCCACTTTATAATAAGGTTCCTTGTAGTAATGAATCTCTTATCTCGTTTGCTTTAATGTTTGTTTGTTTCCTTCGTGTGTCTCTATAGGCTTTGCTTTCTCTCTTTTGGGTTTGTCCTCTAGATATTTGGTGTTGCTTTCAGTCCCTTGTGTATACCCTCCCCCCCTCCTTTTTTTTTTCCTTTCCTTTTTAATGAAGTTTGATTTCTTCTTACTTATTTGAACTGTGACATGAATGACAATCAGTTGTAATTTGCACAAGGGTCGGGATCAGGTCCTCGTGGGAGAACATTCTCATACAGGCCTGTGATGGACATGTAGATTCCATTAAATCACTCTCTTCAATGCATTCAACTCTGACCTTAATAGAATCCAAGTGTCGATCACAGGTCTATGCGATCAGGTTCTCATATCTCTCTCCCTCTCCTTAGAAGTCACTGGTAGGTTTGAGAATTGAAACTATGGGAAAAGATATTAGATTTAAGTGTTTCAAGCTGCTTTTGTAACCAAGCCTACCATTGCGAGTCTGATTAGGGCTGCAGCTCTGGGCTGGGTAGCCTGGGTTGATGCCGCACTTCAATTATAATATGGAGGAGGGTAATCTTCCATGGCACCATGAGGAGTGAAACGGATTGTTTTACTATGATTTTTTGCCCATATTTCTTATACATGTTGTTCAATGTTATAAGGATATAGATAGAATTTCACAAACTATGAAATTGTCACATATACCTATGTGGGCTTCCCCTCTCCTCCCGGCGAGTTCAGATTCTCCGCATCTATGTGGCAGAGATCAACTCCTGCCCCATTTACAATCATTTAGAGGGTGAAGAGGGTTATTTATGGAACTAAAAAGGATAGGGGTTGGGGATATAGGAGTTGGATGGGGCTGATATCAATTCGAATCAGCTTTTATCGACCCAGATCAGACATAAATACCCGTGGTTGTCATTAAAAAAAAAAAAAAAAACAATTATGTTGGCTTTGATCCAATTCATCGTACATGTAGAGGATCCAAACTAGTCTCTGGCTCAGCCCCACTTGTTGAGTTTGGATCCTATGCACACATATTCACCCCAACGTACATGTGAGAATCCAACATTTGTCCCTTTTTCTATCAGTAAAAAGGTAAAGACTGACATAAATGGAAGCAAAAGGGACAGGTGTTGGATCTTCATGTGTACTTCCTTCCTCCATGTTCCTTCTAGGTTCCTGCTGTTACAATTGTTGTTATATGTACGAAATTTGACCCGTTGTTGCCTCAGTGTCTGTTCAGTTGATACGTACAATGCAACACAAATTACTACTAGATTTAACGTGTAAAACCCTTTAATGTGAAGAGAGAAACCACTTGACAACAATGAAAACAATTTAGTAATATCAAATTAGGATTACAAAGTTTCTAGTAATGTTAAAACGTAACTTATACTCCCAATAATCAATTCAAGGGGGTAGCGTAGTTGGTGAGCAATGAACTTGGTACGAACCGTAAATTCAGACGTCCTAAGTTTGATTCCCACTAGGCATACCTTTTAGTAAAAGTTGAATGGTTTTCATTCAATCCCAGTATGACCCAGTCCATGCAATTGTGAGGTCTGTATAGGACCACGAGACTAGTCAAGCCAAAGGCCTGGATATCCATCATTAGTAAAAAAAGAAATATATATATATATATATATATACTCCCCATAAAGAATGATACAGGGAGAATTCAATCTCATATCAACCCCCATATCTTGATATGGAATCATAACAAATTATACTTGAGGAAATCACATGTTACTTTAGACATAATAAGCTACAATTTCAGTTATCCATTGAACAAGAACATGGAATAGCACACACGATTATGAAAACTGCCAAAGAATTAAACAAAATTTCATACAAGTATCAACGAAAACTTTGGCGAAAGAGAGAGGGATCAACAAATAAAAACTTCACATAAACAGTATGTTTATCCTTTACTTTTACCTTTTTCTAAGAAGAACACCACTAACAATCCAGGAATAATTACACATTGTTTAGTAGTTTAGTTTTCCCTATCGGCTCCTTATAGGGTCTTAGTTTTACCATAAAAAGCAATGGATTTCTACTCTGTACAAAAAAAAAAAAAAAAAAGGCTTAAATAAAATACTGTCAAGATCGATTCTAAGAGAAAGAGTGCCTCATGGTCACATCAAAAAATCTGAGGATTCATTAGCATCCTTAGACCTAAGGATGTGAATTTGTAATCGAAACCGTTTATTGAAACTGAACTGATCCGTTTACACTAAAATCGTAAAATCGTTTAGTAAATGGTGCGGTTATAGTTTCAAGTTTCAGACCGATTAGCTAAACGGGTTGGTCAGTTTAACTGCGGAACCCATTGGTTTCAAACCGAATTGAAACTGTTTAAACCGTTTAAACCTTTTAAACCGATCCGATTAATCTGTATAACAATTAAATAATGAAGGAGTAATAATCCGTATAACAATTAAATTAAGTGTCCATCCTGCTTTTGTATGATTTATTACAATTCAGTTCAAGTTTAAGTTTTAGATCATGAACTTGTAATCCATATATGTTATTACGTTATCATAGATGGGGTGTTTTGGCTGAACCACCTGTCTTTTTAATATTTTATGTTGTAGAAGGCTGGATTTAGATGTTGTATGATATTAGTTCTAAATGTTTGAGAATGATCATGCAAAGAAATATCACTAGATTATCAAATTAAGACATACCATCGTTAATATAAAATCTCTTATTTGTGGTTGCCAATTATTTTTGATAAGATTATGATCTTCAGTCTAGAGATGATTGCAAGTTATAACAAATCAATTGTGAACCGTTTTACAAACCGTATGGAATAAACCGAAATCGAAACCGTTTAAAATTGTGAAACTGACACCATTTAAAAACCGTGGAAACCGAAACCATCTACTTAGCAATCACGGTTTCAAAAAATGGAACCGCTTAGTAAATGGTGCGATTATGATTTTAGTCAAATATATGTGAACCGAACCAATCGGCACCGTTTAAATCGAAACCGAACTGATTAACACCCTTACCTAGACCTGTCACATCACTCCAAATTTTGTGCATCTCTCATCCTTCCTTGACTATCTTGTGAAGCCCGATCAAAAGTCTCTATGCAGCCGTGTGCTTCAGTACCCTCTCCTGTCATTACATAATTAACAAAGTAAAATAAGTGTTTTCCTTTAGATAAGAGAGCGGTAGCCCAGCGGGACATATTTATAGATTCATTATGCACAATAGTGACAATGGGCACATTATCATGAAAATAAGGTATATGAATGCCCATATCAACATTAAGTTCCAATTCCTTCACTTGAACATCATTTGTCATAGACCTATTTGATTTTGCTGCTTAGAAATTTACCTGGGTCAAAACAGAACCCGGGTTTGGGGATTTTAAACCCATCGTAATCGCATTCCTATGCATCCACAAGAAATAGCATGTCATGATAAACATGTTAAAAAAAGTTTCAAATCCTTCCACCCAAGATTACAAGAATTAAAGAAATACATTATTAAGCATTCAACAGAAGAGAAAGGCAAGGAATCAACTCTTGGTCCCAATGGACCAGCTGCCGCTAAATCCGCTGCGAAAACTCACAAGAAAAGAAAATACGGAAATTGCTTTCCTGCTCACTGTGTCTATATCCATACATTTATGTAGGGTGTCCTTGAAAGGGATTCCATCCACAACTTTTCCTGCTCCCTCTGTCTATTATTGCTGTACCATTTTCCAACCAGATAGGGTTCGTTGCACCTCCGAATTAGGTTATATGTTCTTTTCCAGCCCACGCATAATCCGTGGGTAGCTCAAACTTCAGCGTCGCACATTTTTTTTTCTCACTTCCTTTCCCATTTTCTTTGTTTGTTTTAGGGGTGTCAACGGTCCGGGTCGGTGCGGTTTCGGTCCGGTTCCACCGGTTTCGGTGTGAGTTTGGAAGAGACCGAAACCGACCCAATAAGGATTTATCGGTTTCGGTCCGGTGTCGGTTTCGGTGCGGTTTGGGTTCGGGTTGGTACCGGTTTGGATTTATTAGGTTCATTTCGGTTTGGATCGGTTTTTTAAACCGGTATGAAGCCATTAGGAAACAACCAAATGATGAATTGTTGAACTTCGATTTCTTAAATCGATTTGTAACCGGGTTGGTTTTGATTTTTGGTCTAGTTTGAATTCGATTTTCCATACAAATGTATACAAAACTATTCAAATTTTAATTTTTTTAATGAATTTTGGAGTGTTTCGATTTCTTACCGGTTTGGTTTCAGTTTCGGTCCGGGTTTTGAGCCGATTTCGGTTTGGTTCGGGTTCATCCGGTTTTCGGTGCGGTTCGGTTTGGTTTTGGGGTTACAATACTTGAAACCGAACCGAACCAATAAGGCTTCGGTTCGGTTCGGTCCGGGTTGTTATCGGTTCGGTCCGGCCGGTTTTACCGGTTCGGTTTAGGAATTGACACCCCTAGTTTGTTTGTTAAAATTCCACCAACCATCAATAAACAAAAATCCATGTCAGCTACAGACCTCAACCTCTTTCCCCTCTCTCTCTCTCTCTCTCTCTCTCTCTCTCTCTCTCTTCTCTCAATGGAATAGTGGATTCGCATTTGGCAAACGTGAGCATTACTCAATGTTCACTATCTGG
>NW_024868153.1:79342-98169 GCF_013358625.1 Macadamia integrifolia
GTTTTTGTAGTATGTCTTTGCAACTATGTTGCAACTCCTAGGCTTAGGTGCTTAGTAGAAAGTCTATTATTTTACACTGAAATTTTCAAACTGATTCCAAAACATTTAGTATTGTTGCAGAAAATTCGATTTGTAACTTCATAAAGATAACATGTTTACTAAAGTGTTTTTTTTTTTTTTTTTTTTTTTTGCAACAGGAGCACAAACATTTCCCAATGAAACATATGAATGGGTTAATGTCAAAGATGTTGCAGATGCTCATGTTCTAGCATTTGAGACTCCTTCAGCTAATGGAAGATATATAATAGCCGAGAGAGTTGCTCATTATTCACATATTGTAACAGCTTTGCATGAACTTTATCCAACTTTGCCCCTTCCTGAAAAGTAAGTTTTAAAAATCACTCCCAGAAAATCATCTCTCAATTCGTTAATATCTTTAAGAGCAACAAGGCCATCACTTCTACAACCCTAGGTAACTACTTACATGAAGGATTTTTACATTTTTTTTTTTTTTTTTAGGGTGGGGTTGGGGGGATGAGAAGAAAGATTTTATGTCTCCATTCTTTTTTACTTTTGAGGCAAAAATATTCATGCTATGGACATATCATTCTTACCAGAACTGTGCAAGTTTGGACACTTCTTAAGATCTGGGTAGCTTATTATTCAAACAGGGTCAATACTTTATCAGATCTCTGGAACTTGTTCTATCTTGGGTTATTGTTCTAATGATTTTTTTTTTTTTTTGGCTAACAATGGGTATCCAAGTATTTAGCCTGACTAGTCCTGCGGGCCCATATTGACCCCACAATTGCATGGATCGGGTCATTCCGGGGTTGAACGAGAATCATTCAACTTTCACTGAAAGCATTGAAGAGCACTAAACACCCCCGTGTGAGTGGGCCCAAGGAGGCAAGAGGAGTCGAATTCAGAATTGCACGCTTCCTGAGACGAAGGTCCCTTGCCAACTCGGCTACCCCCTGGGGTTCTAATGATGGTTTACCTATTGAACAATTTAGATTATCAGTGGGGCCATCATTGTCTAGCATGAAAGTGCAATTAACTGTTTGCTTCCTAATATATTTCTATTTCTTTATCATTCCTCTTCCTTCTTCTGTTTTTTGTGGATGGTGGGTTGCATATGCTTTAGAATCAAGCATGTTAACCATTTCCAAGACACAGGTCCTCCCAGAAAAAATGTCCTTGATAATTGTTCTCAATAGCTAAAGTCTAAAAGATTTGTATTCCCTCAGTTGCTCCACCTGGAGCAGATAGAACATACAGAAAGGTTCCTTTGGTCATTCTATCTAAGATTGGGTAGGGTTTCCGTACAACCAATTGCTCCATTGAAGTTGTAGAGAGTATCTTTTCATATTCAGGAGCTCATATGAATTCATTTTGTTTTTTCAGAACCCTATACTTGGGAGCTAACTAGTTTTCAGAATGTGCTGATCTCTCTATTCTTGTCAGGTGCGCGGATGACAAGCCTTACGTGCCAACATACCAAGTATCACAGGAGAAAGCTAGAAGCTTGGGCATCAATTTCATCCCACTGGAGGTGAGCCTGAAGGAAACCGTCGAAAGCTTGAAGGAGAAAGGCTTTGCTTAGTTACTGAAGTTTGATCAATAGAAGTCATACAAATAAAGGACAATAGAGTGGACTAGATAAACTCTCTCTTTTCTAAGTGCTAACAATAAATGAGTTGCTAGAAAATAAAGTTGGTAATGAAAAAGTGTTCAGTATTGATGGTTACATATAATTTTTTAGATTATGTGAATGTGGTCATACATTTTGTATTCCAGTGGTGGTACAGGGTTTGGAAAACAGAATTCATATAGAATTACTTGAGTACCTGACTGCTAAAATGGGTCCAAGGAGAAATGGGATTTAGTTCTAGGAGGGATATGATTTTATCTGGGGTAGAGATTCTCTCTTGCCAGACCCTGCAGTAGAGGAAGCCTCCTGCACTGAGTTACTCTTTTTAGATTTCTGTCCCACCAACAGGGAAACACATCTACAACAGCTATAGATGATAAAAATAACAGACTGTTTCTTATGGGAGATTCCTGTTCATACCCATCTTCTAAGACTTCCTGAGGTTCATCTATTCACATTTTTTTCCTCACTAAAGATCATCAAATATATTAAAGAAAAGTTGGAAAAAAAAAAAAAATCTGGGTATTACAATTATAAGAGGATAGAAGACCCCACCTTTGGCATTGCCATTAGTAGGAAGAAACCTTTTCCCACCCCACTTATGGTTTGGAATTATAGTTTAGGGGTTGCCTGGGATTAATGGGCCTTGGCACAATGGTAAGATTCCTCCATGGTGACCAAGAGACAGCCTATCCACAAAGCAGGGGTAAGGTTGCATACATAATGATCCTCCCCAGACCCCGCAATGGTGGGAGCCTCAAGCATTGGGTACACCCTTCTTTTGGGACTAATGCTATTTACAGAAGCTGATCCACAGGAGTAGAGCATGTGATGCATTAAAGATTTTGAAAGGTGAGCATATGACAGTTTCTAATTTGATCCCAAAATGGTTGATATCATACCAGTTTAGTCTTTCAGCAAGTGTTGAAGTCCCTTTTCAACTTAAAATACTACCCAATTTCATATATTGATTGAACTTCAGTTCAAACCCAGATACATAATTGGTTGGAAGAGCATGTGCAATTGCAATACCAAGGAAAAATGGAAGAATATCAAAATGAAAGGAAAAAATAATCACTGTGAGATGAAGTGAAAAGGGAAGGAAAGTTGTTAGATATGTGATATACAGAAGTAGAAGAAAACAGTTGGGGGTTTTCTGGGCTTAATAGCAGCATCTCATCCACTTCACTTATATGCCAAATCATGAGGCCCTCAAGGCTTTCGCACCATTTTAACAGAAACCCACACTTCGGCTTCCCCTGTATTTTTACACCTCCATTTTGCACCACATCAATCCTAATGCTACATTTGTCTTGTAACATAAAAAAATTGAAAAAAGAGGGAGAAGAGAATGAATTTACATCTTCACAAAGGAGAATAAAGAACCCTTATAACATTCACCAAACTTCATCACTGGTGGAGTATTGACAGTACCAGTAAAAAAATGGAAGTAGTGATCAGTCCAAAAACCTGCCACATCTTAGTTTGGATAGAACCCAAAATTTGTTTATACCCCTAGACCGCTTTCTCATATGTCAAGTTTCAAATCAAATAACGTTTGCCAAGTGATGAAATAAAACTTTGAAAATCCAAGGCTATGTGAGGTTGCATAGTGGTCGGAGTACCATAGGAGTGCATATACATACAAGGAATGTATGTAGATATACAAAGAGTTCTATAGTTGAATTTGAGTAAGAGATTTGGTAAGTGGTATACCCAGACCATCCATTATCTATCCAACTGTAAACTTGCCAAATCATTTTCCATGTGACAAAATTTGAAGACAGACAAAACAAGCTTATCTTGATGTAATTTTTTTCTTTTCGTCTTCCCCTTTCATATTTCCCTTCTTCTTTCTAGCTTATTCATATAAATCAAGAATAAAGAGGAAATTCATTGGAACAGAAATATGAAGTACATTGAATCACAAAATTAGCTTACTTACAACCAATGCTCACTATCTATTTTGTCTCGCTAAACAGTTACACTCTCCAGTCAAGATTGGAGATTATATAGATGAGAGGACTCATTTCACTTTTTCTTTTTAATTAATCCTTCACCATATAGTTTCTTCAAGAATCCTTTAGAGAAGTGCTTAAAATAACTGCTGTAGCCTCCTCCTTCCTCTCCCTCTGCCTCATCAGTCAGCCGTTTAGGATCTGGCTCCTCATCAGACCAGGAGCTACTGTGACCCATCTCATCACGGCTTCTCTTAGCCCCTCTTCCATCTACTATTGATACATTTCCATCCGTATCAACATCGTCTTCTGAAGAAGAATTGTATTGGATCCTCACATGTTCATCTGACTCGGAACACTCTTCATATGGACCAATAGCGAGATAAATCCCACACTTCTTCACTTTGATTGGTTTCTCCATTTCTATTGAAACCTCCACCTCATCTCCAGCCCCCAACAGATTCCCAAACTTGGTAGCTGGTACACAGCCAACCCACATGTGATCTTGAGGGACTGTTAGAATTCCAGCAGCTGTTGGACTGTATCTCCACTTAATACTCTTGGTTTTGTTATTGACATTAAGGAAAGGAGAATCTGCGTCCTCTATGTAAAGTTCTTCTGCCGCATAAATAGTACAAAGAATTAGCTTTTGGATCTTATAATCTGAAAGTGGAGGCACCTCAAAAGAAACTGAAGACCCCAGACTCTGATGGCTGAACCACTCTGGTATTTCACATCCAGGAAGAAAGATGTTGAGCTCACCACCTTTTGGCAATGTCTGTTCCATGGAATTCATGAGGTTTAACAATTTGAGAGAGAGAGAGAGAGAGAGAGAGAGAGAGAGAGAGAGAGAGAACCTGTAGGACCCTCTGCTTAAAAGCATTTGACAAATTGTTGCAACCTTCAAGGTGAATGGATCGAACCAATTCCAATTTCTCCAAGTCTTGAATCTCAACTATTTTGCCACAATTCCTGAGCAACAAGTCTGGCAATTCCTTTAGATTTGATAAATTTGATAATCTTTCCATGGATGTGCAACCTTCTAGGTTCAAGTTCCACACGCTTGATGGAAGTTCCGGAATTGATTGGAGCCTTGTGCAGTGGTATAAATTAAGCTAAACAAGCTGAGAAAGAGCACCAATACTGGATGGTAGGCTAAATAAATTATTATAGCCTAAATCCAATTCAAACAACGATGATAAGTTACCAAGCTCTGGCAAACTTTGCAATGAAGTGCAACCGTCGGTGTACAATGCCTCTAAATTTGATGGAAGCTCTGGAAGTGATTGAAGCATTCTACATTCCTGCAACAGAAGATTCCGGAGACGAGAAAGAGAACTAATGTTGGCAGGCAGGCTACAAAAATTGTTGTAGCCAAGATTTAACTCTTCCAATGAGGATAAAGTCCCAAGTTCACAAGGAATTGCCCCTTCTGATAAATTGCAGTCCTTCAAATTTAGGCATTTTAAGGACCGTAAAAGTGAGAAAGAAGCCGGTAGTATGTTGATGGAATTGAGAGCCTTACTTGCTGAACACCAATATAAGAAGAAAGAATGCCAATAATTATGTTGTGATCCTTTAAACCCACCAATGGATAAGGATTTTAGGTCCTTGAGATGTCCAGTGGAGAAGGGTAGTTGTTTTATAGCGGTTCCATCTGCAAAAAGCTCTTTTAAGCTTCCCATATTTCCCAACTCCTCTGGTAAATTGTCAAGTTTTGAACAACCAGAAAGAGTAAGATTTTCAAGAGATGTCAGACTACAAATGGTGACAGGAAGATCCTTTAGGCTTCTACAATCTTGCAGATTCAGAAAAACAAGTTTGTGCAAATTTCCAATGGACTTGTTAACCTCAACCAAACTGTTGCAATCTTCTAGTATTAACTTTTCAAGATTAGGGAGTCTTGCGAAGTTTGGGTTTGTCTTTAGGAACGTGGAGTGACTAATATTGAGAACTTCCAATTTCCTGAGTAGCTGCAAGAAAAGGAGTGTAAGACCAGTTACTATGACATATAAAACAGATTTAAAGAGTAAAAGAAGATGGAAAGTATAATTACTTTGCTTTCTTCTGAGAATTCTCTGATATTGCTATGTTGCATGTCGAGGAAAACAAGGTTCTCCATATTAAAATTGTTTGGTATTGAGTTTAAGGGAAATCCATGCCAAAAGAGCCATCTCAACTCTTTAGAAAGATGCTTATAGTCTCCTAGAAGGTGTACATAATTGACATGGAGTAGTCTCAATTTGGACATCTCTGCAAATGCTTCAGTATTGAAGTTTACAATTTCTAATTTCGACAAATCTAGGGAAAGTCCTTCAACTGCCTTTGTTCCCTGACAACAAAGAGAATGGGACAAGTACATAAATAAGTTCGCATACCAACACAAAAACATATCAAAAGTGAGAAAAAGCTTCCCTGCCATTATTAGGGAAAAATGGGAATTATTATATTGGATTCGCTTCTCATCCCTGTTCTTCTTTGTATTGTATCAAGGAAACAAGGAAGTGTGAACTTCTAAGTTTCAAGATTTGAAAACAGCCAAATGGATAGGAGAGAAAATGTGAAGGGAAAGGTAAAGATGCAGGTTTTTATTTTTCTTCACATGAATATGTACATACATATAAAAAGGGTCCATCACACTGTTTAGAGTTCTAGTTCAACTATATGGCCATCCAACTATTGGGATTTCCTCTCATTATATCTACACATAAGAGTTTTATTTTACAAAGTATAAAACCTAATCTATATGATTTTGGGGCCTGATTCTCATGAATCTTATGAGGCATACATATGATGCGTTACATTGATGAGTAACCTAAGAAACAACTCTAGATGACCAAATAGGTCTTCAACAAGGTCTTTACTGTTATCTGTTGAACTTTATGTAGTAACATAAAATCAAACATTTATCTCTTACCATGCATTTTGTGAAAACTTCAAACGTCTCTTGACGAAACCACAATCTGCTTCTCTTGCCAGGAATTTCTATGGATTCTTCACGAACAATTTGCCTTCCCATCTCTCGTAGTATGCTATGCATCCAAATCACATTATTTTCAGTGATTTTTATAAGAGATCGATGAATGAGATCATTGATTCCAATTTCTGCAAAGAAACCACAACCCTCTAGTATTCTTATCACATCATCCCTGTTCATTTCAACAAAGAAACATGCAACATCGAGGAATATGTCCTTTTCTGTATCATCTAGCGCATCAAAGCTTATTCGAAGTTTTTCTTGGATTTCGTTATGTTGGATTCCCTTTAATTTCTCTATTGCAGTTCTCCATTCTTTTTAACTTCTGCCCAATAGAAAAGAAACCTTTAGAGCTAATGGGATCCCTCCAACATAATCTACCACTTCAAATGAGATCTTGACATAATCTTCTAAAGGACTTTTTGTTCTAAAGGCATGCCAACTGAAAAGCTGAAGAACCTCATTGGTATTCAGTCCTTCAACCTTATACACTTCATCTGCTTCCAACACATTTAGCAGGTGCTTATCTCGGGTAGTTATGATGATTCTACTTCCTGCACCAAACCAAGCTCGCTTTCTGACTAATGCATTTATTTGATTCAATTCATCAACATCGTCGAGAATGACAAGAACTGTTTTGTATTTTAGTCTTTTCTCAATCAACATGACTCCTCTGTCAACATTATTTATCCTAATGTTCTGTTTCATCAAGATATCAGAAAGAAGTTGTTCTTGCAAACGGACTAAACCATCGGGCTGTTCTGAAGCTTCTCTAACATTTGCAAGAAAGCTACTACCACCAAATCTATGAAAACTCAAATTATAAACAGCCTTAGCAATGGTTGTTTTACCTATTCCACCAACACCACAAATCCCAATAATTCGGATATCACTTGATTCAATACTTAACAACGAATTAACTTTATTCACATGAGAATCCATGCCAACTAAATAAGTATCAAAATCCAACTGCTTTTGATTCAATCTAGCCAAAACTTCTTCAAATATTTTATCGATAAACTTGGAATAATGCCTGCCAAATGCAACATAAGCAAAAGTAAAAGCATGATCAGCATGTAGTCAACAAAGACCCTATGAACTACAGGGATAAGAAGATCATAACAGATTTAGGCCGGATTTGGTATGTTTTCTATTACAAATTAGGATTGATTTTAATAAAATAGTCAACTTATATTTTTTTTCAAGAAATTGAAATTGTTTAGTTGCATCAATCTGAAATTTCAAGAATAAAAGATCCATTTGGTAGTTCAATTTCTGAAAAAATAGATTCTCTATATTTTTTGAGAGAGGCGGTAGCAGTAGTGAGATCCTCAGGAGAAGAAGAAGTGCGGTGTTTTATTTTTAACATGAAATGCTGCTTTGTCCATTAGAATAACCATGTGCTCATTGAAGAGCAATAGTGAATGCAATTTTAATTTAGAAATTGGAAGATTTTCTCACCTATTTCAGAATTTCAGTGAAATTTGATTTCTATGACATTGAAATAAGGTGTAAAAATCAAACCGAACGACTTAAATAGAATTCGTACCAAATCAGACCAAAAGTTCTTGACTAGGAAAGGAACCAAGACCTTGCAGAATTGAAGTGTATTACAATAGGGAGCATCACTTGATTAAATCAATTTCATGTTTAGACTATGATGAAATCACCAAGTGATCCTCTCCCTCTCTCTCTCTCTCTCTCTAGTGAGACAAACAATTTCTATAATCGAGAGGAGATTTCACTGAGGTGGATAAGAGATTACCCATTGGCCACATCTCTTAAATCCCACCCGGACAGATTTGCTGCTTCAGTGAGAGCTTCTCTCCATCTCTGCACCTTCCCTGTCTCCAACTTGAAACTTTCTTCAAATTCTGCAAATGCTTCTGCTAGACTCCCACTCTGTTTTCGAACATCAGATGGGTCCACATCATAAAAGATCGGCAGAGCCGTCTGGCTGACCATTTTCGTGCATTCAAGGATCCTAACTAGCTCATCCAAGTACCATGTGGAACATACATAGTTCATAGAGAAAATAATGATTGCAACCCTTGATTCTTCAATGGCTTTCAACCGTTCAGTGCCGATTTCTCCATTTCTGAAGACGCCTATCTTGGCCTGCACCAGAGCAGTATAGAGTTCGTCCATGAAGCTCTGGTTTGTGTATTCTTCAATGGAAGATATGAACACATCATGAAACCATGAAAGAGAAGATGCCTCTTGGTTCATCATGGAATAAGAAGAAGAAGAAGAACACAAGAGTATGGTTTGTGCTTGATTGATGAGGCTGAAACAGCTAAACCCACAATGATTTTAAGTTCTGAGAAATTGGGATTTGCTGAAGAATCTATGACGTTGCCAATTGTGTGCTTGAAGTGTTGGATAGCATCATCCATTGAGGACTCCATTATTAAAGATCTGAGCAGGAGGAACTGTGGAAATATTCTACATTGACAAATTCCACAATGCAGGATCATTAAAGTCTTTCTTCTCATTTGATTCTCTGTAGGAGGAACCGTTTTGGGTGGAAGACAACAAGCAGGTAAAATTCCAGTGGTCACATCATCATGTGGTGTATAGGATACATTTTATGGACAACTAGAATCTAAGGATTCCAGCGCAATTCAAATTGACCATAAAACAAACTATCGAGAAAATGAAGAGGAAAGATTACGTGACTAACCACATCATGCAAAATCAAGATTTCCTTTACAAAACACGCATACACGAAGCGAGGTAAGGCTGCAAACATTATGACCCTCCCTAGCCTAGAGCATTGGATACATCCTTTTTTTGGGTACAAAACTACCCAAAACAGTTCTACTTCTATGGTAGGAAAACCTCCTCTCTCATCTCCGATTGCTGTGGACAATACCAACATTGACGATGAAGACTCATTCTAGTCTTTGTAACCGCATTCCATTTTGGTTCCAAAAGGGTTGATACCATACCAGTTTTTAGACTTTCAGCTAATGTTGAAGTGCCTTTTCAACTTTTTGGGTCTGAGGGAGTGCACAGTAATGGTCGGAGTACTATAGGTGTGACGACCCGAACCCATGAGGGTGGAAAGGGTGGGGCTCTTTTACCCTTATTCCTGGCTCGGGTCGTCACAATAGGGGTGCATATACATGCGATGAATGTAAATATACAAAGAGTTCTATAGTTGAATTTGAGTAAGAAATTTGACAACTTGTATATCCAGAACATCCAGTATCTATCCAACTATATTGATGCCAATTTTTTTTTTTTCTTTTCCCCCTATTCCCTCCTTAATTCTAGCTTATTCATATAATCATAAACAAAGAGGAAAGTGATTGGAACAGAATATGAAGTAAATCATATCACAAAATAAGCTTAATTACAACCAGTGCTCACTATCTATTTTGTCTTGATAAACAGTTACAATCTTCAGTGAAGGGTAGAGATTATAAAGATTAGATTGCTGGACTCGTTTCACTTTTTCATTTTAACTGATCCTTCACCATATATTTTTTTCAAGAATCCTTTTGGGAAGAGCTTAAAATAACCACTGTAGCCTCCTCCCTCTCCCTCATCAGTCAGCCACTTTGGATCTTGGTCCTCATCAGACCAGGAGCTACTGGGACACATCTCATCACGGATTCTCTTAGCCCCTCTATTATCTACCATTGATATATTTCCATCCGTATCGACATCGTCTTCTGAAGAAGAATTGTATTGGATCCTCACTTGATCATCTGACTCAGAACACTCTTCATATGGACCAATAGCTAGATGGATCCCACACTTCTTCACTTTGATTGGTTTCTCCATTTCTATTGAAACCTCCACCTCATCTCCATCCCCCAACAGATTACCAAACTCGGTAGCTGGTATACATCCAACCCACATGTGATCTTGGGGGACTGTTAGGATTCCAGCAGCTGTTGGACTGTATCTCCACTTAATACTCTTGGTTTTGTTATTGACATTAAGGAAAGGAGAATCCGCAAACTCCTCGTCCTCTGTGTAAAGCTCTTCTGCCACATAAACAGCACAAAGAATTAGCTTTTGGATCTTATAATCTGAAAGTGGAGGCACCTCAAAAGAAACTGAAGACCCCAGACTCGGATGGCTGAACCACTCTGGTATTTCACATCCAGGAAGAAAGATGTTGAGCTCACCACCTTTTGGCAATGTCTGTTCCATGGAATTCATGAGGTTTAACAATTTGAGAGAGAGAGAGAGAGAGAGACAGAGAGAGAACCTGTAGGACATTCTGCTTAAAAGCATTTGACAAATTGTTGCAACCTTCAAGGTGAATGCAATCAACCATTTCCAGTTTCTCCAAGTCTTGAATCTCTACTATCTCGTCACAATTCCTGAGCATCAAGGCTGGCAATTCCTTTAGATTTGACAAATTTGATAATCTGTCCATTGATGTGCAACCTTCTAGGTTCAAGTTCCACACGCTTGACGGAAGTTCTGGAATTGATTGGAGCCTTGTGCAGTGGTCTAATTTAAGGTAAACAAGCTGAGAAAGACCACTGATACTGGATGGTAGGGTCAAAAAATTATTATAGCTTAAATCCAATTCAAACAACGATGATAAGTTACCAAGCTCTGGCAAACTTTGCAATGAAGTGCAACCATTGGTACACAGTCCCTCTAAATTTGATGGGAGCTCTGGAAGTGATTGAAGCATTCTACATTCCCGCAACAGAAGTTTCCGTAGATGAGAAAGAGAACTAATGTTGGCAGGTAGGCTACAAAAATTGTTGTAGCCAAGATCTAACTCTTCTAGAGAGGATAAGGTTCCAAGATCACAAGGAATTGCCCCTTCTGATAAATTGCAGCCCTTCAAAATGAGGGATTTTAAGGAGCGTAAAAGCGAGAAAGAAGCAGGAAGTATGCTGATGGAATTGGGAACCTTACTCTTTGAGCCCCAAGATGAGAAGAAAGAATGCCAAGATTTAGGTGGTGATCCTTTAAACCCACCTATGGATAAGGATTTTAGGTCCTTGAAATGTCCAATGGAGAAGGGTAGTTGTTTTATAGCAGTTCCATCTGCAAGAAGCTCTTTTAAGCTTCCCATATTCCCCAACTCCTCTGGTAACTTGTCAAGTTTTGAGCAACCAGAAAGAGTAAGATTTTCAAGAGATGTCAGATTACAAATGGTGACAGGAAGATTCTTTAGGCTTCTACAATCTTGCAGATTCAGAAAAACAAGTTTGTGCGAATTTCCAATGGACTGGTGAACCTCAGCCAAACTGTTGCAGTCTGCTAGTATTAACTTTACAATATTAGGGAATCTCACGAAGTTTGGGGTTCTCTTTAGGAACGTGGAGTGACTAAGATTGAGAACTTCCAATTTCTTGAGTTGCTGCAAGAAAAGGAGTGTAAGATCAGTTACTATGACATATAAAACAGATTTAAAGAGTAAAAGAAGATGGAAAGTATACTTACTTTGCTTTCTTCTGAGAATTCTCTGATGTTGCTATGTTGCATGTCAAGGAAAACAAGGTTCCCCATATTAAAATTGTTTGGTATTGAGTTTAAGGGAAATCCATGCCAACAGAGCCATCTCAACTCTTTAGAAAGATGCTTATAGTCTCCTAGAAGGTGTACATAATTGACCTGGAGTAGTCTCAATTTGGGCATCTCTGCAAATGCTTCAGTATTGAACTTTACAATTTCTAATTTTGATAAATCTAGGGCAATGCCTTCAACTGCTTTTGTTCCCTGATAACAAAGAGAATAGGACAGTATATAAATAAGAAAGCATACCAACACAAAAACATATCACTAGCGAAAGCTTCCCAGTCCTCAAGGAAAAAGGATAAAGGGGTATTATTATATTTGACTCGCTTCCTATCCCTGTTCTTCTTCCTACCGTGTCAAGGAAACAAGGAAGTGTGAACTTCTACCTTTCAAGATTTGAAAACAGCCAAAGGAATAGGAGCGTAAAATTGATGGGAGAGAGAAGATGTGAGGGGAAAGGTACAGATGTAGATTTCTCTTCACATGGATATGTATATACATACAAACATGCTCCATCACACTGTTCAGTGATTGGTTCAACAATATGGCCCACCAACTGTTGGAAATTTCCGCTCATAATCTCTACACAGAGAAGATTAAAATTTTATAAAGCAAAAAACCTAATCAATATGATTTTGGGGTCCAATTCTCATGCTCATTTCAATCTACAGGGAATACATATGATGGATTTGTTTGATGACTTCACCTAAGAAACAATTCTAGGTGACCGAATGGGTCTTCAACAAGGCAATTTAGTTGGTAGCACAACAGGAGTTCCAATAGAAGTCATCAAATCAATATTTTTTGTTGAGCTTTAAGTAGTAACATAAAATCAAAGATTTGGCTCTTACCATGCATTTGGTTAATACATCAAACGTCTCTTGACGAACCCACAATCTACTTCTCTTGCCAGGAATTTCTATGGATTCTTCACGAACAATTTGCCTTCCCATCTCTCGTAGTACACTATGCATCCAAAGCATATTGTTTTCAGTGATTTCTATAAGAGATCGATGAATGAGATCATTGATTCCAATTTCTGCAAAGAAACCACAACCCTCTAGTATTCTTATCACATCATCTTTGTTCATTTCAACAAAGAAACATGCAACATCAAGGAATATGTCCTTTTCTGTATCATCGAGTGCATCAAAGCTTATTCGAAGTTTTTCTTGGATTTCGTTATGTTGGACTCCCTTTAATTTCTCTATTGCAGTTCTCCATTCCTTTTTACTTCTGCCCAATAGAAAAGAACCCATAACCTTTAGAGCTAATGGGATCCCTCCAACATAATCTACCACTTCAAATGAGATCTTGACATAATCTTCTAAAGGACTTTTTGTTCTAAAGGCATGCCAACTGAAAAGCTGAAGGGCCTCATTGGTATTCAGTCCTTCAACGTTATACACTTCATCTGCTTCCAACACATTTAGCTGGTGCTTATATCGGGTAGTTATGATGATTCTACTTCCTGCACCAAACCAAGCTCGCTTTCTGACTAATGCATTTATTTGATTCAATTCATCAACATCGTCGAGAATGACCAGAACTTTTTTGTATTGTAGTCTTTTCTCAATCAACATGACTCCTCTGTCAACATTATTTATCCTAATGTTCTTTTTCATCAAGATATCAGAAAGAAGTTGTTCTTGCAAACGGACTAAACCATTGGGCTGTTCTGAAGCTTCTCTAACATTTGCAAGAAAGCTACTACCACCAAATCTATGAAAACTCAAATTATAAACAGCCTTAGCAATGGTTGTTTTACCTATTCCACCAACACCACAAATCCCAATAATTCGGATATCACTTGATTCAATACTTAACAACGAATTAACTTTTTCCACATGAGAATCCATGCCAACTAAATAAGTATCAAAATCCAACTGCTTTTGATTCAATCTAGCCAAAACTTCTTCAATTATTTCATCGATAAACTTGGAATAATGCCTGCCAAACGCAACATAAGCAAAAGTAAAAGCATGATCAGCATGTAGTCAACAAAGACCCTATGAACTACAGGGATAAGAAGATCATAACAGATTTAGGCCGGATTTGGTATGTTTTCTAATACAAATTAGGATTGATTTTAATAAAATAGTCGACTTAGATATTTTTTATCAATAAATTGAAATTGTTTAGCTGCATCAATCTGAAATTTCAAGAATAAAAGATCCATTTGGTAGTTCAATTTCTGAAAAAATAGATTCTCTATATTTTTTGAGAGAGGCGGTAGCAGTGGTGAGATCATCAGGAGAAGAAGAAGTGCGGTGTTTTATTTTTAACATGAAATGCTGCTTTGTCAATCAGAATAACCATGTGCTCCTTAAAGAGCAATAGTGAATGCAATTTAAATTTAGAAATTGAAAGAGTTTTTCACCTATTTCAGAATTTCAGTGAAATTTGATTACTATAACATTGAAATAAGGTGTAAAAATCAAACCAAACGACTTGCTAAATAGAAATCGTACCAACTCAGACCAAAAGTTCTTGACTAAGAAAGGAACTAAGACCCTGCATAATTGAAGTGTATTACAATAGGGAGCATCATTTGATTAAATCAATTTCATGTTCAGACTATGATGAAATCGCAAGAAGATTTCACTGAGGTGGATAAGAGATTACCCATTGGCCACATCTCGTAAATCCCACCCGGACAGATTTGCTGCTTCAGTGAGAGCTTCTCTCCATCTCCTCACCTTCCCTGTCTCCAACTTGAAACTTTCTTCAAATTCTGCAAATTCTTGTGCTAGACTCCCACTCTGTTTTCGAACATCGGACGGATCCACATCATAAAAGATCGGCAGAGCGGTCTGGCCGACCATTTTCCTGCAATCAAGGATCCTAACCAGCTCATCCAAGTAACATGTGGAACATACATAGTTCATAGAGAAAATAATGATTGCAACCCTTGATTCTTCAATGGCTTTCAACCGTTCAGTGCCGATTTCTCCATTTCTGAAGGTGCCTATCTTGGCCTGCACCAGAGCAGTATAGAGTTCGTCCATGAAGCTCTGGTTTGTGTATTCTTCAATGGAAGATATGAACACATCATGAAACCATGAAAGAGAAGATGCCTCTTGGTTCATCATGGAATAAGAAGAAGAAGAAGAACACAAGAGTATGGTTTGTGCTTGATTGATGAGGCTGAAACAGCTAAACCCACAATGATTTTAAGTTCTGAGAAATTGGGATTTGCTGAAGAATCTATGACGTTGCCAATTGTGTGCTTGAAGGGTTGGATAGCATTATCCATTGAGGACTCCATTATTAAAGATCTGAGCTGGAGGAACTGTGGAAATATTCTAAATTGACAAATTCCACAATGCAGGATCATTAAAGTCTTTCTTCTCATTTGATTCTCTGTAGGAGGAACCGTTTTGGGTGGAAGACAACAAGCAGGTAAAATTCGGAAGGTGGTCACATCATCATGTGGTGTGTAGGATACATTTTATGGACAACTAGAATCTAAGGATTCCCTCGCAATTCAAATTGACCATAAAAACAAACTTTTATGGAGAAAATGAAGATTTCTATTATGTGATTACCCACATTATGCAAAATAAAGATTCCAATTACAAAACACGCAGACATGAAGCGAGGTAAAGTTGCATACATTATGATCCTCCTTAGACTCCACAATGGTAGGAGCTCAGTACATTGGGTACGTCATTTTTTTTTTTTGTGTACAAAACTACCCAAAACAGTTTTGCTTCTATGGTAGCAAACCCTTTTTTACAGTTTTGCCCCCTCTATCCCCAATCTACCTCTATTCTCTCTCATCTCTGATTGTTGTGGACAATACCAATATCGACAATGAAGACTCATTCTAGTCTTTGTAACTGCATCCCATTTTGGTCCCAAAATGGTTGATACTGTTAGAATAAGGGTTAGTGTGACGCAGGGCAAATTGGGGCTTTCCCCCTTCCACCGACCCTAATGAAAATGGGGCGGCTAGATGGGGAATATACTTGTAAATATTTTATATTTTCTGTTTCGTACTCCTATCATGCCTCTATCATGAGAGTCATGACTCTTATCATGACTCTATCATGATTTTATGTTATAAATAGGGGACTTGTGTGATCAGTTAAAGACACACAAACATTGTCCCATTCTTCTTGTTAACAGATACCATAACAGTTTAAACTTTCAGCAAATGTTAAAGTGCCTTTTCAACTTAGAATACTACCCACTTTCATATATTAGCCTATTAGGTGAACTTCAGTTCACACCCAGTTACCTAATTGGTTGGAGGATCATATGCAATTGCAATACCATGGAAGAATTTCATTAGGAAAATTAATAAGCCCGTGTGAGATGAAGTGAGAAGGGAGACGAAGGCCAGGGAAGGAAAATTGTAAGAGTTGTAATTCACCATAAGTAGAAGAAAGCAGTTGGGGGGTTTTCTAGGCTGCAAATTGAAAAAGGAGGCCGAAGAGAATGAGGTTACATTTTCAACAAAGAGATTACAGAACCCTTAAAACATTCACTAAATTTCATCACAGCTGGAGTATTGATGGTCAACTCTCAAAAAACTAGAAGTAATGATCAGTCCTTGAATATAGCCCAAAAGTCGTGGATGGGTAAACCCCTAGACATCTTATTCATATGTCAAGTTTCATATCAAATAAAGTTTGTCAAGTGATAAAATAAAACTTTGAAAATCCAAAGCTATGAGGGAGTGCACAATTGTGGTCACAGTCTTATAGGCGTGCATATACATGCGATGCATGTAAATATGCAAAGAGCTCTATAGTTGAATTTGAGTAAGAAATTTGACAAGTTGTATATCCAGACCATCCATTATCTATCCAATTGTAAATTGGCACATCATTTTCCACTCGAAAAAATTTGTATAGTCAAGATAACCTTATATTGAAGCCAATTTTTTTCTTTTCTATTTCCTTCCTTCCTTCTAGCTTATTCATATAATCATAAACAAAGAGGAAAGTCATTGGAACAGAATATGAAGTAAATCATATCACAAAATAAGCTTAATTATAACCAGTGCTCACTATCTATTTTGTCTTGATAAACAGTTACAATCTTTATTCAAGTGTAGAGATTATAAAGGTTGGAGGACTCTTTTCACTTTTTCTTTTTAATTGATCCTTCACCATATATTTTTTTCAAGAATCCTTTTGGGAAGAGCTTAAAATAACTACTGTAGCCTCCTCCCTCTCCCTCATCAGTCAGCCACTTTGGATCTTGGTCCTCATCAGACCAGGAGCTACTGGGACACATCTCATCACGGATTCTCTTAGCCCCTCTATTATCTACCATTGATATATTTCCATCCGTATCGACATCGTCTTCTGAAGAAGAATTGTATTGGATCCTCACTTGATCATCTGACTCAGAACACTCTTCATATGGACCAATAGCTAGATGGATCCCACACTTCTTCACTTTGATTGGTTTCTCCATTTCTATTGAAACCTCCACCTCATCTCCATCCCCCAACAGATTACCAAACTCGGTAGCTGGTATACATCCAACCCACATGTGATCTTGGGGGACAGTTAGGATTCCAGCAGCTGTTGGACTGTATCTCCACTTAATACTCTTGGTTTTGTTATTGACATTAAGGAAAGCAGAATCTGCAAACTCCTCGTCCTCTGTGTAAAGCTCTTCTGCCGCATAAACAGCACAAAGAATTAGTTTTTGGATCTTATAATCTGAAAGTGGAGGCACCTCAAAAGACATTGAAGATCCCTGACTCCGATGAATGAACCACTCTGGTATTTCACATCCAGGAAGAAAGATGTTGAGCTCACCACCTTTTGGCAATGCCTGTTCCATGGAATTCATGAGGTTTAACAATTTGAGAGAGAGAGAGAGAGAGAGAGAGCGAGAACCTGTAGGACACTCTGCTTAAAAGCATCTGACAGATTGTTGCACCCTTCAAGGTGAATGGATCGAACCATTTCCAGTTTCTCCAAGTCTTGAATCTCTACTATCTTGTCACAATTCCTGAGCATCAAGTCTGGCAATTCCTTTAGATTTGACAAATTTGATAATCTGTCCATTGATGTGCAACCTTCTAGGTTCAAGTTCCACACGCTTGACGGAAGTTCTGGAATTGATTGGAGCCTTGTACAGTGGTCTAATTTAAGGTAAACAAGCTGAGAAAGACCACTGATACTAGATGGTAGGGTCAAAAAATTATTATAGCCTAAATCCAATTCAAACAATGACGATAAGCTACTAAGATCTGGCAAACTTTGCAATGATGGGCAACCGTCCACATACAATATCTCTAAATTTGATGGAAGCTCCGGAATTGATTGAAGCATTCTGCATTTCCGCAACCGAAGTTTCCGGAGATGAGAAAGATGACTAATGTTGGCAGGTAGGCTACAAAAATTGTTGTAGCCAAGATCTAACTCTTCTAGAGAGGACAAGGTTCCAAGATCACAAGGAATTGCCCCTTCTGATAAATTGCAGCCCTTCAAAATGAGGGATTTTAAGGAGCGTAAAAGCGAGAAAGAAGCAGGAAGTATGCTGATGGAATTGGGAACCTTACTCTTTGAGCCCCAAGATGGGAAGAAAGAATGCCAATATTTAGGTGGTGATCCTTTAAACCCACCTATGGATAAGGATTTTAGGTCCTTGAAATGTCCAATGGAGAAGGGTAGTTGTTTTATAGAAGTTCCATCTGCAAGAAGCTCTTTTAAGCTTCCCATATTCCCCAACTCCTCTGGTAACTTGTCAAGTTTTGAGCAACCAGAAAGAG
>NW_024868153.1:98192-104174 GCF_013358625.1 Macadamia integrifolia
ACAAATGGTGACAGGAAGATTCTTTAGGCTTCTACAATCTTGCAGATTCAGAAAAACAAGTTTGTGCGAATTTCCAATGGACTGGTGAACCTCCGCCAAACTGTTGCAATCTGCTAGTATTAACTTTACAAGATTAGGGAGTCTCACGAAGTTTGGGGTTCTCTTGAGGAACGTGGAGTGACTAAGATTGAGAACTTCCAATTTCTTGAGTTGCTGCAAGAAAAGGAGTGTAAGATCAGTTACTATGACATATAAAACAGATTTAAAGAGTAAAAGAAGATGGAAAGTATTCTTACTTTGCTTTCTTCTGAGAATTCTCTAATGTTGCTATGTTGCATGTCGAGGAAAACAAGGTTCCCCATATTAAAATTGTTTGGTATTGAGTTTAAGGGAAATCCATGCCAACAGAGCCATCTCAACTCTTTAGAAAGATGCTTATAGTCTCCTAGAAGGTGTACATAATTGACCTGGAGTAGTCTCAATTTGGGCATCTCTGCAAATGCTTCAGTATTGAACTTTACAATTTCTAATTTTGATAAATCTAGGGCAATGCCTTCAACTGCTTTTGTTCCCTGATAACAAAGAGAATAGGACAGTATATAAATAAGAAAGCATACCAACACAAAAACATATCACTAGTGAGCGAAAGCTTCCCAGTCCTCAAGGAAAAAGGATAAAGGGGTATTATTATATTTGACTCGCTTCCTATCCCTGTTCTTCTTCCTACCGTGTCAAGGAAACAAGGAAGTGTGAACTTCTACCTTTCAAGATTTGAAAACAGCCAAAGGAATAGGAGCGTAAAATTGATGGGAGAGAGAAAATGTGAGGGGAAAGGTAAAGATGTAGATTTCTCTTCACATGGATATGTATATACATACAAACATGCTCCATCACACTGTTTAGTGATTGGTTCAACAATATGGCCCACCAACTGTTGGAAATTTCCGCTCATAATCTCTACACAGAGAAGATTAAAATTTTATAAAGCAAAAAACCTAATCAATATGATTTTGGGGTCCAATTCTCATGCTCATTTCAATCTGCAGGGAATACATATGATGGATTTGTTTGATGACTTCACCTAAGAAACATTTCTAGGTGACCGAATGGGTCTTCAACAAGGCAATTTAGTTGGTAGCACAACAGGAGTTCCAATAGAAGTCGTCAAATCAATATTTTTTGTTGAGCTTTATGTAGTAACATAAAATCAAAGATTTGGCTCTTACCATGCATTTGGTTAATACATCAAACGTCTCTTGACGAACCCACAATCTGCTTCTCTTGCCAGGAATTTCTATGGATTCTTCACAAACAATTTGCCTTCCCATCTCTCGTAGTACACTATGCATCCAAAGCATATTGTTTTCAGTGATTTCTATAAGAGATCGATGAATGAGATCATTGATTCCAATTTCTGCAAAGAAACCACAACCCTCTAGTATTCTTATCACATCATCTTTGTTCATTTCAACAAAGAAACATGCAACATCAAGGAATATGTCCTTTTCTGTATCATCGAGTGCATCAAAGCTTATTCGAAGTTTTTCTTGGATTTCGTTATGTTGGACTCCCTTTAATTTCTCTATTGCAGTTCTCCATTCTTGTTTACTTCTGCCAAATAGAAAAGAACCCAAAACCTTTAGAGCTAATGGGATCCCTCCAACATTATCTACCACTTCAACAGAGATCCTGACATAATCTTCTACAGGCCGTCTTGTTCTAAAGGCATGCCAACTGAAAAGCTGAAGAGACTCGATGGTATTCAGTTCTTCAACGTTATACACTTCATCTGCATCCAACACATTTAGTAGGTGCACATCTCGGGTAGTTATGATGATTCTACTTCCCACACCAAACCAAGCACGCTTTCTGACTAATGCATTTATTTGATTCAATTCATCAACATCATCGAGAATGACAAGAACCTTTTTGTACTGTAGTCTTTTCTTGATTAACATGACTCCTCTATCAACATTATTTATCCTAATGTTCTTTTTCATCAAGATATCAGAAAGAAGTTGTTCTTGCAAACGGGCTAAACCATCGTGCTGTTCTGAAGTTTCTCTAACATTTGCAAGAAAGCTACTTCCAGCAAATCTATGAAAGCTCAAGTTATAAACAGCCTTAGCAATGGTTGTTTTACCTATTCCACCCACACCACAAATCCCAATAATGCGGATATCACTTGATTCAATACTTAACAATGAATTAACTTTTTCCACATGAGAATCCATGCCAACTAAATAATTATCAACGTCCAACTGCTTTTGATTCAATCTAGCCAAAACTTCTTCAGTTATTTTATCGATAAACTTGGAATAATATCTGTCAAATACAATAAAAGCAAAAAATAAAAGCATGATCAGCATGTACTCAATAAAGAAGCTAAGAACTACAGGGATAAAAAAATCATAACAGATTTAGTTCTTGACTAGGAAGGGAACTCTCTGTATTATAATAGAGAGCATGAATTGATTAAATCAATTTCATGTTCAAGCAACAATGACATCACCAAAGTGATCCTTCACCCCCCCCCCCTCCCACCCTTCTGGTTAAAGGTTACTGGGCAAATTCAACCATTCTTTAAGAAGTTATGCTACAGAGACAAACAATGTTTATTTATCGTTATCAGTGTCTTCACTTTCCACCAGAAGAGTAAAATTGGATAAAATCACAAGGGGGTTTAGCTGAGATTACCCATTGGCTACATCTCGTAAATCCCACCCGGACAGATTTGCTACTTCAGTGAGAGCTTCTCTCCACCTCTGCACCTTCCCAGTCTCCAACTTGAACTTTTCTTCAAATTCTGCAAATGCTTGAGCTAAACTTCCATTCTGTTTTCTAACATCAGACGGATCCACATCATAAAAGATCGGCAGAGCAGTCAGGCCGACAGTTTTCCTGTTTTCAATGATCTTGGCCAGTTCATCCAAATACCGTGTGGAACATACATAGTTCACCGAGAAAATGATGATTGCAACCCTTGATTCTTCAAGGGCTTTCAACCGTTCTGGGCCGATTTCTCCATTTCTAAAGATTCGTATCTTGGCCTGCAACAGAGCAGTATAGAGTTCGTCCGTGAAGCTCTTGTTTGTGTTTTCTTCAATCAAAGATATGAACACACCATGAACCCAAGAAAAAGAAGACCCTGCTTGGTTCATCATGGAAGAAGAAGAATACAAGAGGCAGGTTGGAATCTGAAAAGGTCTCCCAAGCCCGTTGCTGTAAGATCTGCAGAGAATGGTTTGCTTTTGATTTACGAGGCTGAAACAGGGCCAAACACCCACTGGATTCCAAGTTCTGAGAAGGTCAACACCTGACCTACGGCCCTACCCACCTTGAAAATTTAGAATTATTTGTTGCCAATTGGTCATAAATTGGGTTCTTGAAGCCTTGGATGCATCATCATGCATGGAGAACTCCATCACTGTTCAGGGTCTGAAGGTGGCCTGACCGCCTGAGCACGAGTAACCAAGGATTTAGTTACTTATCGGTATCGGTATTAGCATTGATCAATATTGATGTGATATTGATCCTGGATTAGTCATATCGGTCAATTTCACCCTTACTCTTCACACAAAAAATAAAAAAAAAATTAAAAAATCCCCCATTGTACCCATGTTCCAACACCAGATTTTAGCCTTTTTCCAAATCGATATGCATCAATAGTGAAATCATATGATATGGTTGATCTGATACTCAGAATCGTATTGCAATTGAACAGAGTAAATGGTGATAATACTTTTCAAAAATCCACCGTTATAAAAAGAATGTATGAAAATAATAAGATACGTGTTTAATACGATTGGTCTTTAAACAAAAATACAAAAATACATATTCATCATGAAACATATATGTATTTATGATTTAAAAAAAAAAAACAAAAACTTAAAAGATCGTCTTTATGATTGGTTAAAATAAATATTAGGGTAAAGTAACATACAAGGAGTATTCCTACATCCTCCCTCTCTAGATTTCGATTTTCCATCAAGAAGAAATTTTGAGTCTTGATTTATTATTATTATTTTCTAAGTAATAAATATTATTAAAATGAATAAAATGAAAAAATTACATGTTTAATTCAGCATCCTTTAATAAATATGTATTTTTTTCAAATATTTTATACATAAAAAAAAAAGATTCAAAAATTAAATATTTAGATATAATAAAAATACATGTATTAAATACTTATTTACTAAGTATGCTTAGAACTATGCAAGGAACAGAGGACATATTTTACATTATCAATTACTCTAGTTCTTTCACGTGACATCATATGAAGCTGAAATTTTATAAACAAGTAGAACTAAGGTCCAAAATATGGGAATATAACTATGAATACAACGTGATGTTGTTCCTTGATTTTCTTATAAAAAAAAAGATGTGGTTCCTTCTTTTTTTTTTTTTTTTTTTTTTTTTTGCTCTAAGGTCAATATGGGAATATACTATGAATACAACGTGATGTTTCTTTGATTTCTTATCAAAAAAAGATGTGGTTCCTTTTTTTTTTTTTTTTTGGGGGGGGGGGGGGGTTGTGGAATATGACTATGAATGCATCATGATAGTTACTTTTAGATTTTGAGAACGTGACTATGAATGCAGCATGACGGTAAAAGCATCATTGATTATTCCTAAAAAGAATGGGAACTCAAAGTATAAACAATGGAACGTGAAAGATAAATGCATTATGATGATTGTTCATAGAAATGGAAATCTTAAGTGTAATCACTATCGCCAAATGAAAAATAAACCTTACATAGGAATAGCAGTGAATCTCTCTCCACTTGGGATTCAAAATCTTGATCTCACAGACACACAGAAAGAGAAAGAGAGAGAGAAAATATCACTGTGGCCAAATGAAAAATAACCCTTACATAGGAATAACAGTGAATCTCTGTCTACTTGGGGTTCAAAATCTTGATCACTAACACACACACACACAAAGTCAAATATTCTCCTTAAAAAAAGATGGGAAAATTACATGATTACCCATTTTTGGGTTTTCCTTTACAAAATTACCCACAAAAAGTTTTGGTTAACAAAAATACCTAAAATTAGGTTTGAGTTTACAAAACTGCCCACCCAAAGTTTTAATTAATAAAAATACCCAAAATCATGTTTGGGTTTACAAAACTACCAAAAATAGTGATTCTTCATCTTCCACATATAATCATGTATTTTTTTATGACTAAAGCTTTGAGTGGGTAGTTTTATAAACCCAAACTTAATTTTAAGTATTTTTATTAACTTAAACTTTAAGTGGGTAATTTTGTAAAAGAAAACCTAATTTTGGGTATTTTTGTTAACTAAAACTTTGGATGGGTAATTTTGTTAAGAGAAACCCAAAAATGAGTAATCATGTAATTTTCCCAAAAAAGATTGCAAGAAAAAATATATATATAACAGGATAAATGAAGACGTCATAAATCATTTACAGTTGGACCAAATTCCAACCATGGCATTAAAAAATCCCGTGGTCCCTTCTGTTCTGGGTGTTGTAGCTCTTATTGGGCTTTATTTATTTATTTATTTATTTTTTTCTGAAACTATTCATGCGTGGACATATCTCAATCTTGACATTAACCCAGCACTGCAATGTAAGATTTCCTATTAGGTGGGCTAGCATAGTCAAAGATTTGTTTCCAAAACCGGTTTAGTGGTGTTGACTAAAGATGGAGTAAGCAGAAAGAATCCAATATTATTGGTAAGTGATCTCTATGGAGATATTGGATTCTATTAGCACACCTTAATGGTATGAAATATTTATTTCTATGTGTGGACCTAAAGTATTGTTTCCTTAATGGGGAGGAAACCCTAATTTTATTGCAGGGTTGGTCCCTACCCTCACCCCTATATATAGTTATCACTAACCCATTAAGTGAAGCTAACAATCAAAATCATAAGGGAAAGAGGGTAGACCAGACCAACATTGATCGTGTTATACAAGGAGCATACAAGAAGACATTGAGGAGTTCTTATTCT
>NW_024868153.1:105100-115647 GCF_013358625.1 Macadamia integrifolia
AAAAAAAAAAAAAAAAAAAAAGGTCATAGACACCCAAATTGGACAGAAGTTCTTCCTCTGAAATGGAACTTAATCTAACATAGCTATCATGCACACTAGCAATAAGAAGAGTGAGATTCTTAATTAGAACTCCTCATATTGCGATAAGACATAGGACTCGATTAATCAATTTGATCACCTCCTTAAGAGGTGAGATGGATAATCTTGATGAGGGAAGAATAGTGATATCTGTAGCATTAGTTAGAACTTTATCCAGCCTAGCCCAGATTCTTGAAGGGCTTTGATGATTATTGCTTCAAGTGGATAGGATTTCCTTAAAGCCAGTATCTCTAAGACCTGCAAGTTGTTGAAAATTAGGGATGTAAACGAATTAGTTGTGGATAGGATGTCTTCGGATCCGGATATTTCTTTACTGAATACGGATACCCCTAAACGAATACGGATGTAGATCAAATTTTGATTTTCAGCTATCCATTTACTCTCTGACTTGTGTAATCTGGACCTTCCTACCCCCAATGGATATAATTTGCTCTTAATCCATTTTTCTAAGTTTTTTTAACTCTTTTCTTCATTCTTTAGAACCTGTTTAAGCTTCAAGAAACTTGAAAATCATTAATGGATTATTTAATCGGATCGGATAATTATTTTTCAGATAATTTGGATTATTCAACTATCCGTTTACTCTCTGACTTGTGTAATCCAAACCTTCCTAACCCCAATGAATATAATTTGCTCTTAATCCATCTTTCTAAGTTGTTTTAACTATTTTATTCATTCTCTAGAACCTGTTTAAACTTCAAGAAACTTGAAAATCATTAATGGATTATTTAATCAAATCGGATAATTATTTTTTAGATAATTCAGATTTTAATCTGGATACCTTTAACCGGATACGAATACCCCAAAACGAATACAAATACGAATTCGGATTCAGATTTCAACTATCCATTTACATCCCTACTGAAGATCGACAAAATCTGCAACAACGCTAAAATCCATTTCATGATTGGGTCTATCAAGCCAGGTCATTAGTGAAATATAATGATTGGGTCGCCCAAGTCTGATCGTGGACCACTCTCTCAGTGGTTGAGCTAATCTTCCATTTATCCCCCAACACACTTCTAATATTTTGGGACCTTCCTTCAAAGACAACTGTAATTCCCTCAAGGAAGTTTTGTCCAGCCTCCTCGATTGACTGGCATTATCTAGATGGACCAATTCTTTGCACATAGAACATATTTATAAAAAATGGAAATATAAAATGTTTCAAAACCCTTTCTCATCATGATTTCTTTCATTCAAAAACTCTTTTATCTTCTTCCACAATTGGCAACTCTCTCCCCTTTTCTGCCCCTTTCCCACCATGACAACAACAAATCTTATCCATCCTTGCCAATGACGAATTTACTTCTAGGATTCTTCCTTCTCCTCTTGAATTTCCATATGATGAAGAAAAGAACAAAGAACCAAGATTCACACTCCAAAGGCTTTGCCTAACCTAATATGAAAAGAATTAAAACATGATCAAGAAAGACACTCATACAAATAAACTCTCTTTATATATAATTTTTTGAAAATCCAACTACAACATTCACCATTTGAATAAAGATAGGAAAAGCTATCAACCTACAGCTCAATAAGGATCCACTCCTCAGCTTTGTACAAATCTTAGGACAAAGGATTCGAATCACATTCGTTATGGCTCTGTGATCCATCTTGTTGCATGTAAAAGGAAGGGAAGCGAAATGGGTTTATAAAGAAAATTTTGTAATCAAGATTGTGTAACCGATTTAAAACTCTTATTATGCTTGGTTTTATACCTTTCGTATGTAATATTTATTTTCCTTTTCAAATCCTGAAGATTTGGTTGGGATGTATATATACAATCTAATTGGACAATTTTTATTGACCTCATAAGTGAAAAGGCTGGAATAAATCCTTATCAAGATCACCTTGATAAAGTTCTCAAGGTATATGAATGTTGAATCGTTGTGAACAGTTAAAATTTTCAAGGATTCTTATTGGACTTGGAGTAAAATCATGAAACTCATAAGGCTGAGGGCCTAATTGAGCATGTCGTTAGGAATAGGTAGAACACTAAGAGTTGGTTGGATCCTTGGCATCCTCATGGTATCCTACTGAACCGATGCAGAGATCACTTATTGTGAGATTCAGTTGTGGATACATTGGCGACAGTGCAGTCCATCTTGTGCGTAATCATTGGGGTCCAATCCGATTTCCTACCTTACTTGATGAAGGTCTGGTATGTTCTTCCCTCCATTGTTTGGATGCGTTCAGTGCTGCATTCAGTTGTGGTTCAGTTATGTTCGGGTTTTCAATCGGTTTTGATTGTTTGACCGGTTCAAGCTAGGTTTTAACACCCCTAAGGGAAGGGTGTGTGGGGGGTTTTGTTTTCTAGACAATTTTACATTTTTCTGTTGTTTTATTTTCATAAATTAAGGGTCCTCTATTACTATAGTTTTTAAATATTATAGCAACAAGTATCCCATATTACAACGATTTTTAACTGTGGTTATGTTTTCACAGTTAAAGGGTCTTTTGTCACTGCATTTTATATATTGAAAGAATAAATATTCCATATTAGTACAATTTTTAATTGCGGTTTTGTTTCCATAGTAACAGGGTCTTTTCTTAATGTGGTTTAAAATACTACACCAGTAAGTATCCCATGCACTTTTTAGCTGTGGTTTTATTTTAGTAGTTATAGGATGCTTTGTTACTGTGATTCTTCAATACCATAGTAATATTTATCCCATATTACTGCACATGACCACAGTTATAAGACATTTATAACTACGAATTTTATAACCGCAATTAAGCATCCGTAGCTACAAGTGTAGAAATCATTTAGTAATGATAACTGAAAATCATCTCTAAAGGTCGCCTTTTAGAAATGGTGATATTATTAGACCTGTTATCTTATAGTTTTAGTAGTGGTAATTAGTTACCATGCAATACTAAAATATTCTTATAGTGCACCAAATCCCAGTTTCTTGTAGGGAAAAAAGGTGCGTAGTGGTTCATTGTCTTTGAAGTGGTAGACCATCTTTGGTCTTAAATGACTTGGCCCTAAGCCAAAATGTTAATGATGCATCTAGGGTATTTCAGATCTAAAGATATTTAAAATATCCAAAATATCTTTCTACTTACATTTTTAAAATATCACTTGTATAATCTTAAAATTAAAATTAATATTTATTTAACCAAAATCCAATTATTTTGGGGTGAATAAGTAATTTATTAAAAGGAAAGTGGAAAATAAAATCCCTTAAAGAGGCCCCCAAAAAGCATCACCATCAACAACCAGATCTCTCATGATACCTAATTCATTTCAAAGTACATTTAAGTCAAATGTAGAACTTAAAGAATAAGTTTTAATTATAAATGTTTGTTTACTAAGGGTTTAGGAGTTTCTCTATATGTAGAAAGCATGGCTTTTATTTTCGTTTTACTATTATTTATAAGCTTCTTTCATACTAGGAAGATGATATAGAAAGTTATAATTTACAATTTTGAACTAAAAGAGGATTTATAATGGAGAAATATGAAAAAGGAATTTTCCACCCAAGAGATGACAAGTAACTAATAATCCACAAGAAATTAATACATTTATACAATGTATTGGTTGATCGAATAAAAGAGAACCTTAAGCGAGTGGACATACATGACTCAATTCCTCTGGGTCCAGGGATCTGCCTCTCTTTCTACTCATCCTTGCGCAACAAGATTCAGAGAAGATGGCAAAGAAACCTAAATTAATAGGGTGGTTGGTTGTTGCTGGAGTCAAAGCCATAATAGATATTCATTTTGACATATGATATAAAACTAGAAATTTTAAATTAATTAAGTGGAAGAATGGCTTGTTGCCTTGAATTAGAAATGGAGGATTGATGCCATGGAATATCTAATGAAAGAACCAGTTTGATTGAAATAGAAGATCAAGAATTAATTGAGACTTGAGAGCCCTTATAACAGGCTACTAGATCTAAGAATTCATGGAATTGAGTTCCCCTCGAATCATCACGAACACAGTTCACCATTGTGAAATAGATAATTCCACTTGATTGTTGAGGTGAGAGATTTCGTAGTAAGATTGGTAATAGAAATGGTTTTTCTTGATTTATTTTATGCTTTTGTTCAGGTTCTACTTCCTTTCATGGGTTATGCATGATCTGATGGACTTACACTGTATTCATCATTGTGAAATAGATATTTGAAAGTGGTTTTGTTTATAGATTTCTTTTTTTTCTTGAAATAGGAAATTATTGAAGGTTGGGCTTTCTCAACTGCTAGTAGTTCACAATCCCATTAAGAAAAATGGTGACTGAAATGAGAGATAAGATAATTTTAAAAAAATAATAATATTTATAGTTATGAATATTACTGAAGAACTTGGAGAGGGTAAGGGTACTCAATGCTGAACCCAACTTGACCTTAGGTTTTAGCTTAGTTGTCCCTTATGGTCCAAACTCAAACATAATATTTTAAGCACGCAACATTTCTTTGGTTGGCTCCGCTTGGATAAGGGTTCTTAGTTCTAAGTCAGACTTTACTGGTTCCGAATAATTCAAAGTCTAGGGAAGGTCATAATGTAAGCTGCCTTATCCTCTATTTGCTGAGAGGCTGTTTTCAAACTCGAACTCGTGACCACTAGGTCAAAATAGAACAACCTTAACATTTCGCTGAGGTCGCATTTTATATCCAATTAAATAAGTACTCCGACTGATAGGTGCTACTTGAACTAAGTTCTTAGTTCTACGTCAGTCTTTACTGTTTCAGAATAAGCCATTATATTCTCACTTGCCCAAAAAACAAAAATTGGACTATACCTTCTACAACCAAGCATGTGATTGTTTATTACAAGTCCAAGAAAAGAAAAGACTCAGAAGTTACATGTGAGATAGTTGCAATAATACAAATAAACAAGTATACAAGGTTTCACACCTTCTTTTTCTTGGGTGAAGAGGTTTCACACATTCTACCAGAGATATATATAAAGAGATTTAAACAGTCAAAATCTTCTATTCATGCATAAAATATCAACTAATGGGTGCACATGCCAGAGAGGATAAACTTAGAGCAATGGGTCGATAATAGATGAATTTTGTAACTTCTAGGATTATCTAGGGTTCCTCTTCTTCATTCTACCAAAAAAAAAAGGTTCTTCTGGGGTTTTGGAAATTGGGTTGGATTATTGAAGTCAAAAGGTTTGAATCCCAAACACTATTCCCTTCTAGGGTTTTATCAAAATTCTCATGGACTTCTATTTACTATAATTTCATTTGTGAGAGAGAAAAAAAAAAGTGTCATAATCTGAAGCAAACATAAAATATTAGCACCACTTAATATGAGATTCAGTCCTCCACCAAGACATCCAAGAAGGCAAGTAGAAAGTAAGATAACCGAGAGAAGAAGGAAAAGAAGAAAGAGAAAGGCTCAAAGCAACACCCAATCTGCTGGCTGTCAAAAAAACTGAAATTAATATTTATAAGTGGAAAGTCGTAAATGCTAATTAAGTATATGAAAATTATCATAAATGAAAAAACATATATAGCCACTATTCTAGAAGCAATTGTCCTAGTAAAAGAATAAGTTAGAAAGAAAAAAAATGCACAACAAGATTTACCTAGTTTTCCCTTTGTGTAGCTATGCCAAGGTGTAATCTTCTTCACTCCTATGGTGTGTTCTTCTTCGCCTTTGTGGTGTGATACTCTCTTGCCTACAATCACTCTTCTCCTCTCCTTTGCCTTGTGCTTGTTACTCTCTATCTATTCATTCTCTCTGCACAATCCAATATTTTTACAACCCCATGGCCTCTCTCCTATGCTGTCTCCAAAATCTGATCCTGAGATAAAAGTTGTACCATCGCTATCAAACAAACTCATAATTAGTAGTACAATGAGCATCACCAGATCGCAAAAGTAGGCACATCAGTAATCAGAGCAGTGATCAAGTAGCAGCAAGTAGCAGCGAGGTTGGTTGATCTAAGAGTTGCATTGCCAAATCTGGGACAAAATCAGTGATCAACATTAGATCTAGGAATGTCTCTGCCCCTTGCCACAGCCGACCTACTACCGATTATTTGCCTCCATGACTGGGGTCAAGAGCGCTGTTTGATATCTACCAACCACTTTGGAATAAAAATGGCATTTTGAGATGATGATATCTGAGTGCACAGAGACGTTGTTGATGAGCACCGTCCATTCCTTCCTACCTATAGTTTCGCCCCAAGTTTGTGTGGGTTTTTTTACCAGAAATTCAAATTTCAAAAAATGCTTCCTATCTCTTGGAGAGCCTTGCTTGCATTTGTGGTTCTTCCCCTATCAGCTCTATCCATCATCGTGGTCCTAGGGTCGTAGCTTTCACTGGTCAATCGTTCAATGTCTGAGCTAGAATTGGAAATAGAAGGAAGACTAGAGACTCTTCGGGCCAAACACATTTGCTTATCAATTACAAACTTCAAATGGCCAATATGAAAAGTTAAGACTAAAAGTTAATGTCATTTTCTTAGTAGTTACAAACTTCTACGGTTACAAAATTGATTTCCTTGTTAGTTACAAAAACAAATGGCATTTCTTTGACGGTTACAAAAGTAAATGATATTAATTTGCTCGTCAATTACAAAAGTAAATGTTATTTACTTGGCAATTACAAATTTCTATACTTACAAAAGTAATTGTCATTAATTTACTTGTCGGTTACAAAAGTAAATGGCCTCTCATTTCTCTATGAGACTTGTTACTAGGGGTTGATATGATATTTCCCATCCCCTAGATATGATGGCCCTGTCAAATGCATATAAGAGAAAATAGTTGACTTTTTCCTTCTTGCTCTCATTCCCCGCCTCTTCTTCTTCTTTTTATTTTGTATTTCAACATTAGCATAAAAAAAAATAAAAAAAAAACAAGAAGAACAAGAAGGAAGTTTTGTTCATATATATACACCTATAGTTGCGGGAGAGGGGTGGGGTTGGCTGTGCATAAGTTTTGGCTGGGGGTAGGGTGTTGACGGCTCACAACAGGGGGTGGGGTGTTGAGGTGTGGGGGTGGGGTAGGGTGCTAAAGGCATGCATCAGGGGTGGGATGGAACGAAGTTAGTTGGGTGGGGTTCTGTAAGGATAGGGGACCAAGCAAGGGTGTGCTCAGGGGGTAGGGAGCTAGGCATGGGTACACGCAAGGTCAAGAGGCTGAGCTGGCATGCACGCAACGGCAAGCAGCCGGGAGGCAAAGAGTATCACGACGGGTGGGGTTGCAGGGTTGCCAAGGCTAGTTGGAGTGTGTTGGTGATTTGAATTAAAATATCATATTTAATTAGTGGTGGTTTCTTATAGCAACAGTAAACTTTCTTGTCGTGCACATGAGTTGTAGATGAAAAATTCCATATTTTCAATGTCTAAAAGTAACAGTGTGTGAAAAGGATAATAAGTATTTTTCTTTTTTCAATCGCACCTCAACTAATCCTCGAGAAGACTAGCGCAGCAACCTACTAGCATGGTTTTCACTTAAATTGCAAATACACAGATGGAGAATTGAATCTGTGACTGTGCGTCTATCTACACAATCCCCAATTAGCCCTAACCATCTGGACAACCCACGAATGAGTGAAGAGGATAATGAGTAATCAATAATTCTGTAACTCTTTTTGTATTTTAACCTTAGTTTTTTAGATAAATTGCCTTTTTTTCTGGGTAAGATTTTGAAATAGATTTGTTAATTAATGCATGGTAAGCATCCTTCTTGTTTCTCTATAACCCAATCAGTTAGATATGCCTACCAAAAAAAAGTAAAATAAAATTGAAATATTTTTATTTTTTTGGGTAACTAAGATGGATATGGTAATGTGGTAGCTAAAATTTACTTCAATTTTCAATCAGAATAGTTCTAAAAGTTTAATTTTACCACTGAAATTTTAATTTTACTTTAGTTCACCCCATTCCGTCCAAACAAGACCCTAATTAATTATAGAATTGAGGAAATGACGCTTTGATCTAATTATAGGGTGACATTTCAAATTTCTACCCAATAAAAAGGGTGGCATTCTAAGATTTGTCCGCCTAACCCAACTCCATCAATGATCCAATAAACCAACTGGGCTTGGCACGGGCCTTGGTTCCACACAAGTCCCTGTTGAAACCAATCCAAACCTTTCAAGACATCACTAAGTATTTATTCTTGGGGTAATAAAATAATGATATTTCTAAATTAAAATTAATTTATTTATTCTTCTTCTGTAAATAACATGTGTCATTCTCTCTCCTCCCCTATGAAAAAGACCCTCTTTGCCTTTTGCATCCAGCCCAGTAAAGAATGATGTTCTTAAACAAATAAAAAGAATCGTAATTCATTCAAGATTCTCGATGTGAGTGTCCAAAATCATTATTCCTAATAACACACAATGCGATAACCATGTGAACAAAATGTCATGTGATGTTTGTGGTTGCAAACAATTCAAGGTGCAATATTTATGACAATCAAATGCTCAACAATACAAATTTAAACTAATTAGTATTTATATTGTTCAAATTTTTTAATTGGATGGACATATAAATCCAACAAGATGAACATTTAATTTTATACAATTTATATCAACCTAATCCATCTAAACCTCCATATTGCTATAATTAGCCTTAAGAGTGTCCGAGAACTTGATTGCTGCCTTTTCTTTATTTATTTATTTATTTATTTGATGGAAGGAGAAACAAAGTCGATTAAAAGAGAGAGAAAAGTACATCATTATCCGGGTTACAGAAAGATAAGTTAGATTTCCTAACCATAGCTATGTATGCTAGTCTGGCCCACTGAACGGCAAAAAAACAGAAACGTACGGTACGTGTTTTAAACAAATAAAAATGATGAACAGTACGGTCAAAAAAATGTCAAAAAACAGGAAATGTCAAACGGACGGAAACGAACGGTACGAGTATTAAACGTGTAGTTTTCAAAAAAACGAAACCAAAAAAGGGCAATATATCATCATGTAATTTGAGAGATTATTGCCTGTATACCTGCATCTAATGTTCTAAACTACATCAACATCAAACATTCATGCATATATCATCCAAAATATAGCATCCAATGTAAATTCCAAATTAAAACTTAATACACCACATTAAAAAAGACATGTCCAAAATATATAAAAAAAAAAATTCCATCCATCCATCCATATCATCCAAGATGTCTAAAGAACTCAGTATCATTATAACAGGTCCAAAGATCAATGATAAAAAAAAAAAAAAAAAAGATCAATGAGGAGACATTAAACTATATGAAGTAGATCCTCCATCAGCTCCAGTGTCAGATGGTTCAGGTTCCTCGTACGTCTGCTCAAGCCTCTCCATTTCAAGCTCAAAGTCTACTATAGGCAAGTCATCAAGATTGTCTAAATCAATAGGCCTTGAAACTGATTGAGAGAGAATGCAGGGATTAACCTTTGGATATAATTTGTGTAGTCAAAAGTTTGATCTTCAATTTAATTGCAAAACCTGAAAACAAATTAATCAGTAAGGCCATGGTTTAGGTTTTTCGATTTTTTTTTTTGTTTTTACCCAAAATCGCATCTAGCAGATGCTATATTACAGAACAAGAGGAAGAAGAAGAGTAGAGAGAGAGAGAGAGAGAGAGAGAGAATACCTTCGATCTCTTTGAACCTCTGCAACAGCTAGACACACTGCCGCAGATGCTGCTCGACGAACAAGTTCCACCAATGTTCTGATGTAACGAAAAAGAGAGTCAAGCCATGGTTAAGGGTTTTCGATTTACTTTTGTTTTTTACCCAAAATCACATCTAAAAGATGCTGATTCAGAGAACGAGAGGAAGAAGAGTAGAGAGAGAGAGAGAGAGAGAGAGAGAGAGTACCTGATCGATCTCTTTGAACCTCAGCAGCTACTCAACGAAGACCCACTGCTGCAAATGCTGCTCGACGAACAAGTTCCTCCAACGTTCTGAGATCTCCTCAACATCAAGCCCGATTCCACCATAATATTTAACTAACAAGGACCTAAACACTGATCTGATATCGGTTTCGACCGGTTCTCTACCTCCGATTGCCGGTTAATTGGTACTGGCTCCTTCCTTTCCTTCACAAGCGACGACTGTAAGTCTACGGGGACCGGACTTGAGAGTCTTCTGAGTTCTGACCGAAAAAAGGAAGAACAGAAAAATATATAAAAGAGATGCTACTATACCTGCTTGCTACTGTCGATGCCTAAGCCCGACTTCCGACGACTTCCGACGACCTGGGATTAACCTTTCTCGACTTCTGACGACTTCCGACGACCTGCTCTTCCTCTTTTGCTCTGAGTTTTCTTCGATTGACAAACGGAGAAGAAGGGTTCAGAGTATGACCAACGGAGAAGAAGGGAGAGATGACGGGAGTCACGGACTCACCGGACTACGGCTACGGGATGTGATTTCAGAAATCAGAATCAGGGATTTGGGGAAGAAAACGAATGGAAGGGATTTGGGGAAGAAATCAGAAATCGTAAATCGTTTTCTTTGGTTTTGGGTTTTTTTTTTTTTTTTTTTTT
>NW_024868153.1:115667-203307 GCF_013358625.1 Macadamia integrifolia
AAAAAAAAAAAAAAAAAAAAAAAAAAAAAAAAAAAAAAAAAAAAAAAAAAAAAAAAAAAAAAAAAAAAAAAAAAAAAAAAAAGGATCAATGAGGAGACATTAAACTATATGAAGTAGATCATCCATCAGCTCTAGTGTCAGATGGTTCAGGTTCCTCATACGTCTGCTTAAGCCTCTCCATTTCAAGCTCAAAGTCTATTATAGGTAAGTCACCAAGATTGCCTAAATCAATAGGCCTTGAATCTTTATGTAGTTGGCTTTCATAGTTCTCCCCCTCATCATAGAGTTCATCCTAATGTACACCAAATAGAAAAGCAGAGCCATGCTTGAAACTGATTGAGAGAGAGTGCAGGAATTAACCTTTGGATATAATTTGTGTAGTCAAAAGTTTGATCTTCAATTTAATTGCAAAACCTGAAAACAAATTAATCAGTAAGGCCATGGTTTAGGTTTTTTGATTTTTTTTTTTGTTTTTACCCAAAATCGCATCTAGCAGATGCTATATTAGAGAACAAGAGGAAGAAGAAGAGTAGAGAGAGAGAGAGAGAGAGAGAGTACCTTCGATCTCTTTGAACCTCTGCAACAGCTACTCAACGAAGACACACTACCGCAGATGCTGCTCGACGAACAAGTTCCACCAATGTTCTGATGTAACGAAGAAGAGAGTCAAGCCACGGTTAAGGGTTTTTGATTTACTTTTGTTTTTTACCCAAAATCACATCTAAAAGATGCTGATTCAGAGAACGAGAGGAAGAAGAAGAGTAGAGAAAGAGAGAGAGTACCTGATCGATCTCTTTGAACCTCAGCAGCTACTCAACGAAGACCCACTGCTGCAAATGCTGCTGGACGAACAAGTTCCTCCAACGTTCTGAGATCTCCTCAACATCAAGCCCGATTCCACCATAAGACAACTTCCGACGACCTGCTCTTCTTCTTTTCTCAACTTCCGACGACTTCCGACGAACTGCTCTTCTTCTTTTCTCTGAGTTTTCTTCGATTGACCAACAGAGAAGAAGGGTTCAAACTTCAGAGGAAAACGAACCTAGTTTTCTTTAGTTTTGACCAACGGAGAAGAAGGGAGAGATGACGGGAGTCACGAACTCACAGGACTATGGCTACGGGATGTGATTTCAGAATTAGGGATTTGGGGAAGAAAACTAATGGAAGGGTTTTGACGTTGTCTTTAGTTTTGGGTTTTTTTTTTTTAAATAGTATGACAAAATTCCTATTTTGCCCTTACAAAACGTATACGCGTTTTAAACGTGGGTGTAAAACGCGTTTAAAATGTTTTATACTGTCATTCCCCTTTTTTTCCGCATTGTGTAGAAGCATAAGGTAAAACGCGTTTTAAACGGCAAAAAAACGCAAACGCATTTAAAACGCGTTTTAACTAACAAGGGTTTGACCAGAACGACAACCACATCATTCATTGGCATGAGCCAAAAGGAGAGGGTGGAGAGAGTGTCATATACATTGAGAAAGAGAGGTACTATGCTCCAAGGCTATGAGGTAGTTGTTAGGTTAGAGAACAGATGTTCCAGGTCATCAGAATTACTCCACACTTCCTTTACCCTCCAATCATTCACCTGTGCTTGTTGAACTCCGAGTAGGAGTCCTCTAGTGGTCGCTTCAATAGATTTCCCTATCATCAAGTAGTCAGTTGTGAATGAGATATGTTCTCCATTAAGAATGAAACAATTTGCCCAGCTAGGCAAATTGAGATTAGGGTCATTAACACATACAGTAATCAAAATAATAAAGTCGAATTTAGGGAAAAGAATATTTGGAGCATGGGACTGAATTGTTTGTACCTGTTGGCCTGGCTGCACAATATAAGACCTATGATTTAGATTGTTAATCCACCATATTGCAAGAGAGAGGATTTTGTGCGGGTTTGGTTTGTCAAGTTTAAGGATTGCTGCCTTTTCTTATCACTGCTAGAAAATGTGATGCGTTTGCCAAAAAGCAGGGTCAAAATAATGGCTTTTATCCTCTTTTAATGGTTATGGTGTAAAGATAAAGGATAGGATTCTTTCAATCCTTTCACTGTATAGCTGTTATATTTGTGTAATAGTCCCTTTCCCTATAAAGTTCTTTCTTTCTATAGAATCACCTTGTATAGGTTTGGGTAATATTCTCTTTCCTTGTAAAGTTCTTTCTTTCTATAGACTTACCTTGTATGGGTGTCCAATTTTGTGTATTTATATGGGTTTCCTACATGAATAAAAGACAGAATTTTACTGATTTACATATGGATGTTTTCATTTTTCCTTCAGACATTATTCTTGTCTGTGTTTTCCTTGTATGAGGCTGCCAACTGCATTCAATCTTATTCTCTTACCATTATTGAATAATAAAAGTAATACCTGAAGGGAACAATGTTAATACAAGCTTCAACCACATGCATACCATGAATGCCTCTGATAGCAAATGAGCAACCATATTCACTCCAATGGATTGTCAGGGTATGGAAAGCCATCAGCTTCTAAAAGAGAGACAAAATCCTCAAGGGAAGGTACAGAAATACCTCTCTTCCTGCATGCGCATGAACTGACAAATGAATAACTCAGATCGAGGTAGCTAATTCAAGTGTTGCATGCCTAAATGAAATCAATGTAGTTTCTTCAAAAGTAATTTCATACTCCACTGAACCAAGCTCAATACATGGTTGGATCAGATTCAGTCCTCAACCGTCTGGTTTCTTGGTCCCCATTAGGTATGCCATTACTGGGTCCTGACTCGATGTCAATATGGCCTCTCTTGGTTTTAGAGTTCAGCTTAGCTACTGCTGATATATCAACAACACTGGCATGTTGAATTGCTTCTCCATTGCTTAGTTGTGGTACCTTCCCATTTATTTCCTGGTATTGAAGATGGATCCCACACTTCTTCACCTTGAGTGGCTTCCCTATTTCTATTGAAACCTTAATGCCAACCCCACCTTCCAATCGATTTCCAAATGCAGTACCTGGAACCTGGCAAACCCAGATGTGATCTTGATGAGTTATAGGAATATCTTTGACATTTGGATAATAGGCCACACCATTGTTGCTTCCAACATTGATTTTAGCTGAAGGAGGACCAGTGTGCTTGTCTCCATCAAAAACAGTGACCTTATCAGCTTCTTTGTTGGTAGCATATACAGCACAGACTGTCAACCCCAGGATCTTATGATTGCAAGGTGGAAGTTCAAATGATATTGAAGGCCCCACGCACTGATGGATGAACCAGTCCGGAACCTCATTCCCCGGAAAAAAGATGTCAAGCTTCATACCACGTTCCAACAGTCCCTGTTCCATGTAGATTGTGATGTTTGAAAATGCAAACACAAATGCGCACGCACACACACACACACGGGGAGGGGGGGGGAGAGAGAGTACCTGAAGGAGATTCCTTGTAGAAGTTTTTGTTTGAATCTCAATAAGCTTGTGGCAATTAATGAACAGCAAGGATGGAAAGTTATGCAAGTTTGATAAATCGGGCAATCTTGCCGTACAGATGCAGTCGCTTGCATTCAAGATACTTAAACTTGAAGGAAGCTCCGGGAGTGATTGTAATCTGGTACATTTTCCCAAATCAAGTAAACGAAGTTGAGGAAGGTGATTGATTCTGGTTGATAGACTACAAAAATTGTTTTTGCCAAGAAATAACTCTTGCAATGAGGATAATCTTTGAAGATCAATGGGAATTGCATCAGACATATTGCAATCCTCAAGAATTAGTTTTTTCAATGAACATAAACCTGGGAAAGAAGATGGCAATAGAGTGATGGAATCAGGACTCCTTTGAGGTCCCCGGGCCCGGAAAATTGAGAGCCATGACTTAGATGGTGATCCTTTACATCCTCTTAAAGATAAGCTTCTCAAGTTCTTCAAGTGTCCAATTGAGGAGGGTAGTTTCTCTATAGTACTTTCATCTGCAAAAAGCTCTGTCAAAGAATCCATCTCCCCTAAATCCTCTGGTAGCTTATCAAGCTTTGAGCAGCCCGTGAGAATAAGACTTTCAAGAGCTTTCAATTTACAAATGCTACTAGGAAGATTCTTGAGAATTTTGCAGTCTTTTAGATTCAAGAGAACAAGTCTGTCGAGATGACCAATGGATTGGTGAACTTCAGGCAAACTTGTACAACCTTCAAGTATCAATTTCTCCAAACTTGGAAGTCCTAAAAAGTCAGGTGTTCTGGATAAATGATTGGAATGGCTGAGATTGAGGATTTTCAAACTTCTGAGGAACTGTATGCCACCAACCAAAAAAAGTAATTTAGCTTCAGTTAAATATGAACTTGATCTGAAGAGGGGAGAAACAACAATTTTTTTTATCGTACCTTGGTTTCCTTCCAGACCTGTTTGAGACTACCATACTGCATGTCAAGAACAACAAGATTGTCTGGACGAAAATCGATTGGTATACATTTCAAAGGAGATTCTCGCCAACAGAACCATCTTAGTTCTTCGGAGAAATGCTCATAGCTTCCCGTGAGCAGTACATTATTGAGTTGGAGCAATCTTAGTTTGGACAGCTTTTCAAATGCTTCAGTACTCAATTGTACCTTGAAAGGAGAGTTTAGGATGAGGCCCTCAACTGCAGTACCCTGTCACCAAAAAGCAGTCAGTAAAAAGGCAAATAGATATAGATACTTTGTAGGTGACACTTGCCTCGACACCTTTATAATATGTCACAGCTGCATCAATAGTCAGATATTGAGCATCCTGCACTCCTTGTGGGTTTTTCCAGATGGTGCCACTCAGTAAAAACAAGTCTTGTAAAAGCAAGAAGAGTTCAAATTCACCCACACATTTACTGGAAGGAAAGTTACATCCAGATAAAAGGCCCATGCCTTCACAAAATATCAATGGAGGCTAGGAATCTTAAAAACTACAAGGAAAAGGAATTGTGTTTTCAAAATTTATCACGGGTATATAGATACAGTTGGACAGGCCCTATTTTGAATAATATATCCAACAATCTGCTAGATCAGAACATTTTGTACCATCAGATCTATGTACCATTTTGAAAGCTCCCTACTGGAATTCTTTATGATTGTTCAAGTGGATATAGGAAAAACACAAGGCATGTTCTATACTTATAGGCAAGGATTAAAGTATCAGTATCGGTTGGTTAAATTTAAGAAACGTATATGAGGGTATCGGTATCGGAGATGCTTTAAACCATGCTTACAGGTTGATTTACGGTTTATTTTGTCTCTTGCTTAAGGCCCCTCTAACAGTGGTTATCTAATTATGATGAAAAACAAAACATTACAAGGGATTTATGAGATACAAAAAGTGAATGCATATAATTCCTAACAATGCATGGCTGCCAATAAAAATAAAAATAACATAATAATAACAATGACAATAGCAATAACAACAACAATACTACTACTACTAATAATAACAATAATATTGAAGCTCGTACCGTGCCTCCCTCCAATACATCACAAGCTTCATCATGAGACCATAATCTGCTACGTTTTCCAAGTTCTTTAGGGGATTGTTCACGAACAATCTCCCTTCCCATGTCTCTAAGCAGATCGCGCATTATAAACTCATTGTTTTCATTGATTTTTACAAGAGACCTTCGACGGAGAGCACTAATTCCAGCTTCCAAGTTAAGATGATAGCTATCTAGTATTTTCATGGCATAATCTTTATCCATCCCAATAAAGAAACAGGCAATGTCAAGGAATATATCCATTTCTTTTTCTTTGACATCAAATAGAAGTCTACTCTTAAGCTGCTTATGAGGATGCACTTCCAATTTCATTAATGCACTTATCCATTCAGATGTGCTCTTTTTGTCATACAAAAATGAACCCAACACTTCAAGGGCTAATGGAAGCCCTCCAACATATCTTACAACACCATTTGAAAGTTCCTCATAATCTTTCACAGGTTTGTCTTCTCTGAAGGCATGCCTACTAAACAGCTCAAGAGATTGTTCAGCATTTAATTCTTTGGCCTCATACGTCTCATCCACTTTAAGGTTATTTAGCAGTTCTTCATCTCTAGTTGTAATAATGATTCTACTTCCTGGGCCGAACCAGTCACGCATCTTAGCCAAGTCACTGAATTTTTCTGCTTGATCCACATCATCAAGAACAATAAGAACCCTTTTATGGAAGAGACTGCTTTTGATCAATTTGATTCCCTCATCAACATCGTCTATCCTTAGGTTCCTGTTCATTAGGATATCAGAAAGAAGTTGTTCTTGTAACTGAACTAGACCATTGGGTTCTGAAACTACTCTTACATTTGCAAGAAAACTGCTGCCATCAAATTTGTGAAAGACTTCATTATAGATGGCCTTAGCAATTGTTGTCTTGCCTATTCCTCCCATACCATGAACCCCAATGATGCGAACATCATTTGACCCCACACTTAACAGAAAACGAATATCTTCTACACGAGAGTCAATACCAACTGGGTAGACAGCAATATTCAAGTGCATTTGATTCAGTTTAGTGACAACCTCTTCAACAATACACTGGATAAAAGTTTCATCCCTGCCAATTGTTTAAAAAAAAATCAGAACAATAAGCACACTAAACATGAAATGAATGGTAAGTAATGAAGGTAATGACGCATGCATAGCCAATTTGATGATGTTTGGTCTGGTCATTGCTCCTTTAGTGAAGCATTTAGAATGTTATGCTGAACAAAAACTAAAACATAACGTAGTTAAATAATGTTCCATTGTGTTATGGTCAGAAAAAGTTAAATAATGTTCCATTGTGTTAGTATGGTCAGAAAGAAGAATAAAAACATAAAATCTCAAAAATTTGGCTTCGATTCCAGATACATTTTTCTGCGTATGAAATTATATTATACTAGATTTCTAATCCCCCCCCCACCCCAAAAAAAAAAAAACTTTAACTGGGATAATATCTTTCATTAATTTTCTCCACATAAAATTTAACTGTCAAAACACATTCTTTTCCCATTAATTTAAGTCTCTCTCGAGTTGTTTTAACATTCTTTTCCCATAAAGCTATTTATGAAGAGATAAATAATAGTTTCATACTCCATTTTCTTTGCATCATGGAAAACAAACATTTTCAGGAAGAAAAAAAAAAGCATAGAATATTCCCAACAATTATATGAACCCCAGCAATTATATGAAAACCTTGTAAGAACATAAAATACTATTTCACCTTCCTATATACTAAGGGTAAAAGGTTCCTTTCAACAAGTAAACATATGACCATAGATGATATGACGGGAATGTGAGCCAAGGCTCCAGAAAGCTGCCTTGGCTCTAAGGAACCCACCTAGGCCATGCCATATTGTACAAGGCACCAACGCTAAAAAATGTTATTTTATATTTGAATCTGTTTCTTATTTAAGATAATTTTATATAGATGGTTCTTAGCTAGGTTAGGTCTATGACTTCAGCCATGTTCCTTCACTCTAATTAATACAGATGTTCTTTCTGTATTCCCCTCCATTCCCTCTCCCTCTCTCTCTTAGGGATCACCACTCGTGAACCCCCCGATCCCCTGCTCACACTGTTGCAGTGCAATTGCAATTATCTTCATCTCCTACAGTTTTTAGTGGCAACCACAGTGGCCACTGCCACTATCTTCTCCGGTGGCAGCAGTAGTTGCTGCTCTGTGGCTAAATAAAGAATGTAGGCTAGCTCAAATTCTTAAATATATCAATACTACCTGTCTTTAAGTATAGGTTATAGTAATATTATAATAATATAATTGCATAAAAAATAAACACACAATTTTTTGGGCTGGGAATTCTTAATGGCTGCGAAGAAAAGCTTATCTGCATGATCCAATTTCCTGAGCCTAGTAAAAATATAATTGCATAGAACTTATACAACAAGTTTTGTAGGGGTGGCTACCAAGAAAAGCTTATCTGCATTACCCAATTTTCTGAACCATGTCAAGAACTAGTCTTGGAAACTGACCATTTGATGGATGGTAAACCCCTTAGATTAGCCATGCTTCAAAACTGGTAATATTCCAACCAAATAGCACCATTGTTGGGCCTGTACCCTTGTATTTTCATTGGTTTGAACCCTTTGATTGAAGTTGAGTTTTCAATCAGTTTTGAAATTTTACTATCCACATATGGAAAAATGTGCTCAACTGAAACTTACTAAATAAATAGTTCATGTAGTGGCTAACATGTACTCAAAATTAGAGCGCCAACGGAGCTGTCAAATAGCAGATATTAGAGTGTGAAGATAAAGCCTATTGTAATATGTCAAAGATCTTTTCCCACCTTATATATATAGATATATATATATACATATATATAAGCTAATTTTTCCCTTCATGGTATGGAAAGTTTCTCTACATTATCTTAAATATCTGCCACATGAAGGTTTTGTTGGTGCTCAAATTTTGTGGACATGTTGTCCACATGACCATCCATCCATCTAGCAAGTTTTAGCTCAACTGCACTCTCCCACTTGTCAATATAAAGTTCTGGAGAAACATTGAATGGTATATACTCAAACAATTTTTTATTCAACAGCTGAAAATCCTACTCCCATAAACAGTCAGCCACATGGTTAAGATGGGGTCCCAATCTTGACATGTGGCTAATCAAATAGTGGACCGCCTGACTGGACTGACTCTTTGTGTATTTAATAACAATCAATCGTGAAGGAAGGAATCATTTAGGGGTCTTATAATTAACATTTTCTTATATATATATATATATATATATAAAATAGAGAAAAGGAGTTGCGGATTGGCAATGCACTAGACTCTAATGTGTGAATTTCTAAAAGTGAAACAAAAATGATGGTGTTCAACAACTTTTATCAAATAATGATACAATATTGACATCATATTTGTTTCATTTTTTAGAGATTCAAAAATCAAAGTCAAGTGTGCTGCCAATACACAATGCCTTTTCGGATTTTTCCCATTTAACATTTAAAAAAATTCTATCTACTTCTTCTTAAGGTGTACAATTAAAAAGGGGTTTCTACCCAAAAAAAAAAAATTAGGAGTGGTGAACTTGGGTTGAACTAGCTTGGCCCCCAAAGAACTCTGGCCCAAGAGAGGGCTGGGATGGGGTCTGGCCCAAGTTTAATTGATGGCTAGGCTTGGGCCCACCTTGATGTATTTATATTTCTATGTATCTATGTGCATATTAAATAGAGAAATCTAATTTGGTATTGGATAGACTTAAGAAGGTTTTCATACCTAAGATTGGGTTTTGAAAATGTTGATCTTGGATATTTCTCTTAACTTTCAAATAAGGATTATGAGATAGTTATATATATATATATATATATATTGGGTATGAAGATAATTCTTTAATGAATAATTTTTTTTGGTGGGTGCAGTAGGGATTTCAAAACTACATTAATGCCTCCATCAACCCAATGATTATAAGGAAGAGTATAGACTGTGGATTGATTATATTGTTTCTCCTTGAAGTCCTACTAATTATACTTTAAAACTAGGAGTATCTGGTCTATTATTTTTCAACAGAGAGATAATGGTAAATCTCCCCCACAGAGTATTACAAATAATATTTTTATTTTTTTTCTAGTTTTGTGCAATTTCATAGAAATATTAGAATATATTTAGCATATACTAGTGTGACAAAACGCGATGCCACTCCACAACTAAGCACCCCCTTTATTATATTCTTAGGTCCATATTTTAATTAAGGAAAAAAATGGCCACCACATTTCATCAGAGTACTACTTTCCTCTTTCCCATTTCTTCCAAAGCTCTTACCAAAAAAAAAAAAAAAATCTTCCAAAGCTCCAACTTCTAAAGACACATGACTTTCTTAGTTCTATACAATAAATTTAATTTCTACCTGAAAAGTAAAATCCAAACCCTTCTTCAGATTAGATCAGATTAAACAAACAAAAGCAGATATTTCATATTTGGGATTCAAAATCAGATGGAGACGAAGAGAAATACCCGACGGAGACATATTGGGATTTAATAAACCCCGAGAGACTCGCAGATTCGGCAAGAACTCTTCTCCATCCCTTCACCCTCTTCATTTCTTTTGCAAAACGCACTTCGTGATCCTCAAAATGCTTCTTATAGCACCCAATCTGATCCCGCACAACCTCCGGTTCGACATCAAAGAAAACAGGCAAAACGAGCTGTCCGTTCTTGTCTCTGCATTCCATGATCTTGACAAGCTCATCGAGACACCACCTTGAATTGGCATAATTCTTTGAAAAGATAATAACAGAAATCCTCGATCCATCGATGGCTTTGAGTAGCTCTGAAGCGATGTCTTCTCCTCTACGAAGCTCATCATCGTCTCTGAAAGTGTGGATGCCTTTTGCGATTAGGGCTTTGTAGATTTGATCGGTGATGTTGTGACGAGTGTCTTCGCCTCTGAAGCTAAGGAAGACATCGTGATTGAAGCGAGGAGCGGAGGAGGAGGTAGAGGAAGAAGACGCCATGGAACAAGGAGGAAGAAGAGATCGAGGATGGAGATCGGATATGGAAATGGAGTCTCGAGGGGTCGGTTTCCTTTAACTGAGCTGAGAATCTGCGATGAATTGGAGACTAAAACGACTTGGGAGGAAGAAGAGATCGAGGATGGAGATCGGATATGGAAATGGAGTCTCGAGGGGTCGGTTTCCTTTAACTGAGCTGAGAATCTGCGATGAAGCGGAGACTAAAACGACTTGGTACGACTTGGTTGTCGTAGCTCGTTTTCGTGGAGTGAAGAATTGAAGAGAAGTCAGAAACAGACTATAAGGGGGAGCCGACATCAAATCTGCGATGAAATGAATGTGGGCCCACAACTACCAGTTCTAACTTCCATTCCAAGAAATTTCATGGGGAAAGGTTTACGCGGTATTTATGGGTTCGGTTCTATTTTAGTTTGATTACCTAAAACTGAATAAAACCTGTGAAATTGTACTTTTTTTCTTATTTCAAACAAAATGTGTATGGGTTTGATAAAAATTCGTTAGATTGTGACCTTAACAAATAAGTGGTTGTTTTGTTGGTGAAGATAAAAAAAGTTGTTCTATTGCAATCATATATTAAAGGGGGGAAAAGAGGTGGGAAGTGATGAGATTCAAATCTGGATGGTCCCATCATTTAATTAGCCGTGAAGAAAAATTTTGTTAACTTAATAAAATTATATAAAAACTGCATAAGGAATACAATTTGAAATCAAATAAATTAAAATCAAAATAAAATTGATTTTTTGTTTTTAAAATATGTTCTTATTCTTATTCTTGATTCAGTTCGATTTTGGTTTGTATAATTTTTAACTTGCAAGAATTGAAATCAAACAGAATAATTAAAACCAGGCGATTGTGTGGATGTGTTTTTTCTTAGTTATACTTTTTCACTCATTTATAACTAGGTACATGTATAAATTTTGGAAGAGAGATCATTGTCGATTTGTGTCACTCCTACATCAGTGTGGGATCAATAAAAACTTGTATGGACATTCCATTTAATAGGGGTGAGGTGGTCATTTGTCTTTCCCATGTCTTGGCGTAGCCCCCATGTATCTTTACATTCTCTTTTTCCCAAAAGAAAAGGTTCTTGAATAAGTAAAATAGTGGAGCATGATGAAACTATTCTAAACATAGGAATTAAAGAATGAGGTTCTTTTTTTAAGTTATATAGGAAAGAACAAGATCATTTCCTGGAAGGAAGAGAATAGAGGGAGAGGGAGAGGTGGTGTTAACCTATGACTTGGGTGCCTTCAAAGATTTTTTTTTTTTTTAAGGGATTATGTTCCTTGTCCAACTACATAGTGCATGCTTGGGTCTACTTGTGTTTTTTCTCTCTTCTGGACAAGTCTCCTAAGTTGAGTCAAAATAAAAAATGTAGTCAAAAGTCATCGACATATAAAAAATCAAGATGCGGTTTGAAATTTGAAACACACCAAATTTCACATGACTCGGAGTCTTCCGCAAATCACATCAGAATCCTCTCTCTCTCTCATCAACATTCGACCACTCCCCTTCTATCCACTGTTGCAGAACACCCTTCAACCTCTCCTCTGGCAGTCTCCCTCCACCGTCGCTACTACTATTAATCCACCACTACTATTCCTAGTTTGCCGCCGTTACTATCATTCCACTTAGGCTTGTAATCGAACCCTAATTCGGATTCTTTCTCATGATTCCAATGCCATTGCAGTATAGGGTTGAAGAACAAAATTGTGGAGAAGTGACAAAAAATTAAAAACGATATTCCATAATAGTGATCATAGCCTCGGTTGAATCTCCATACATCAAACAATATTTTCACAAGATTAACAAACGGTGATAGAATATTTTGACTCAAACTCACAATCAAAGAACCTGAACAATAAAAGATACTAGGCAATCCATTAAACATGTAACAATGGATGAAGGTCATCCAAATCCAAAAGACGATGACGATAGGATTTGTTGAAGACATGTGATCAAGCGTCGGGAATCCATGTGAATGCTGGTTTTGAGGACCCTTGAGAATCTTTAGCTGGTCAAGAGACTTTTCATTTATTTAAAAAGAAAGAGAAAGAAAAATTGATTTAGTTCGTTAGTCAAACTTACTAAAAAATTCATAGGAATGCACATACAAACAAATAGAGAAGGAAGAACGAAGATGCAATAGCAAAAAGACTATGGAGGCTTTACTCTTCCTCTATAAAACGTGTCGCTTTATTTAGTGGGGCGGAGGTTATTCATATGATCACCATAACATGCAAAATTCTAGTAAAGTACACTGTTAACGGGTTAAAAAACTCTGTGTCAGGGCTGGGGCCCACACAGCAGTATCCGGTGGTGGGTGTGGATGGCGTTGCGTACCTAGTATTGAGGATTTAAGAATTTTTTTTTTTTTAAAGAAAAATACTGAGTCCAATGAGAATTTAATCGCACACAGAAGAAGGATAAGGGAAATAGTAGGGAAAAGTGGGTGCAGTAGGAATCGAAACCAAAAATCGAATTCAGTTTCGGATCAAATACCCCGAATCATATCTAATCCATTATAATATGGTCAAATTCTGGATCTAATCAAAATCGGATCAAATAACTTAATGTCGTTTTTTCTTCTTTAACTAAAAACTTGACGTAACTAATATGAAAACCTGACATAATTAATCACCTAAATGATAAATCGTCTTACAGAGTTACAATTATAGTCCAACTGTAAAACCCTTTTTTTTTTTTTTTTTGACTCATGAACTGTGAGTTAAATGATTTACTTAGTTATAACTCTTTAAGGTTGAAGTATTATGTTCTTCCTCTTCTCACGATTAGCATAACAGTAACTCTTTGTCTTAGACAAAGTTGCAGTAGTTGGAAGTGTCCCTTCTTCCTTTTCTCACGATTTTCTGACAGCTATTCAGTCGATTATTTTCAACAACATTACAGTAGGTTGGTTTTCCATCTCCTACAACATTACATTTGTTTGATTTTCAATCTCTAATAGGGTTGCAGCTTTTTGTGTGAGTTTTCTTATCTTTTTTATGTACTTGTGTTTTTCTTGAAATGGAACTTGGAAATTATTGTTTTTTTTATCTATAGATATAATATTGGGACTCATCCAATCTGCCACATTGTGGATAATTGGGTGTTCGAGACAAATCTTAATGGGCCATTGAGCTAGGGACTTTTACCATTGTTTATTGCTTGTTTCCGAATAGGAACCAGAACCGGACTAGAACAGGATAGATTGGGTACAAGTACTAATTTTTAGAACCAAGACGGGACTTGATCCGATTTTGGATCACACTAACAGTTGATAGAATCGAAACCGGATCCGGATCAAATACCTGATTCTGGACCGATTGACACCCTTAGGTGCACAGTTACCTCGTAGCGCTTATTCTTCAATCAGAAGCTGCAAACTAGTGCACTAGGCTTTGGATTCATGATTTGGCTTCTAACCTCTTATTGAAAAAACATAACTCATCTTGATCATGTTTGATTCATCCGAATCATCAAGTTTTCAAGAGGATGAACTGAATTAGATGTATGTTGATATCGTTATTTTCTCTAGGCGAGGAAGATTTACAGGAGAGTAAAACTTTTTTTTTTCTATGAAATAATTCTTTTTTCTATGAATATGACCTTGGAGACAGGCACTCCTACAAAACAGAGGTAAAGCTTTGTATATTTGAAGCTCCCAAACATTACAGTAGTAGAATCATCGTGTACTAAATTACTCTCTTCTTGTATTGCATAAGGTTTTTTTATCCAAATGGCCCAGTAATAGAAGATGAAGAAGAGGAAGCAAGTGAGAAATGGGAGGGAAGGATGCCCTTATCCTTTCCTTAATGTGTCCTCTTCAATAAGAATCTTAAAAGTTTATCCTTACTCCTTAAGGAACCAACTAGGATGAATGGAAGAGACCTTACCTACAGCCGAAGCTTCCCCTCCCCCGTTTGACTTGACTCTTTGGTTCTTTCTTCTTTTTTTTTTTCTATTCGATCCTTTGTTTTGTTGTATGTTAAATTTGGCAGAATGAGCCCCGCGTTAGCGCTGGACTAACGGTGACTTGCCTCTTTCTTCTTTTGTACTATTCCTTTTTGTTTTTTTATACCTTAGATGTTATATTTTAGATATGGGAGAAGATTTCTTAAAAGCTAACGTGACTCTACGTTAGAGTGGGTTCAATGGGAGAACATGCAGAAGAATTATCAAGGAAAGGATTTCTACCTTCCATGAGTCCCCCCCCCCCCCCCCTCCCCTCCCCTCCCTCCCTCCCCCCCCCCTCCCTCCCCCTTTCCCTTTTGTGTCTCTAGCCATGCAACAATTGAAAGTGATGTTTCAAAAATCACACAATAAATATGTGCCATTCATTTTTACGTTTTTTTAATATGAATCTAAGCATAGTATTTGTGCCAATAGAATTTGTTTGAATTAGACTTTGAAATTTTATGTATTTAATTCAGGCCATGCTTTTTCAATCTGAACGCCGGAATAGACATATTGTATGTCCACATGATCGAATAGATGACTTGTGACATTCAAAAAAATAATATACTTATGTGATGATAACAAATTTCGCCCTTTAAGAATGAAAATTTCCTATAATATAATTAATATGGTGAATTAAAAAATAAATTACATTTTTAAGATAACAAACTTTTTTTTTTCAATGGTGATAAATCCTGCCATTTCATATAAATATTACGTTAAATATTGCATTAACTAACTTTTAACTTGTTGGAAACCTTTATGTACCTTTACATTAAATATGTTTTTGGAATAAGGAAGGGGGAATCAAAAGAATGTTACGATTTCTTAGTTTACCACTTTAGCGACAATAAGTTGCACCTAAATTGTAAAATAATATATATCGATGCCACTTTCTTGCTTCTCTTAGAGTAATTTGAGTTAAAAATTAGTCACCATCCGCATTCTTCCAACTTAAGAATCTACAAATTTCAGCTCATTGGGTTTTTTTTTTTAACATTAAGTTAAGGTTTGAAACTCTAATCAGGTTGATGAGGATCAGAATCAGTCTTCAGATTGAACCAATCTTGCACATAATTTAGGGTTATTTATCCTAATTCTAGCTGATTTTGATCCAATCCAAATCAGAAGTAGCCAAGACCAATCCCGATCTTGATTCCTTGTTTTTAAAACCTGCATTAAGTACCTAATCAAGTTTTCATAGTAAGATACATCCCAAAACAGTTATTTTATTTTTATTTTTTATAAAATGTAGTTTCCGTTTGGTTGCAAGGGAAGTAAAGAAAAATATTTCCAATTTTTTGTAAAACATATTTCATTTTCCAGAGAAATATTTGAATTTTTCTTGCAATCAAACAGTAAAAATATTTTTTTATAAAATATATTACACTTCTCAAGGAAACATATGTTCTTGCTTGAGAACCAAGTGGAGCCTAAGCAACTTTTAAGAATGAAAATAAAAATTTCCTGTCAAATAAATCCCTCGATAAACCACTAAATATTTCTATCATGGTTATTAAAATTTCGTGGGTGAGTAGTGCCCAGGATGGTGAAATGTCTTGACATTTAGAGACTCTTATCAATCCATCTTTACGAGGGATTTCAATCTCAGGTATCAGTTTCAATTGATATCGATCCGGATCAACCCATATCAATCTGAATTGGTTAATTTATTTCTATTTTTTATTAGATTTTTTTTTTTCTTTTCCCATTTTACAATTTTCCCCTAGATACGATATCGATACATGATCCAAGATCAGCCAGATATCGGTATCAGTCTGTGGTACAATCCAACTAATCCGATACCGATACTTAGAAACTTGATCTCTACATATGAATACAGATTGATCAACAAGAAAATAAATGAAATAACATCCAAGACGGTATTGAAGGCACAGAAGATAACTAAGTATAAAGATCAATTATCTTAAAACAGAAGTAACTCCTTCTCAATTCTCATTAAACAGATAATTCGGAGAATGGGAAGTATACTGAGGTAGTATTTCTGATCTTGAGGCAGTTCAAGGGTTTTGCAGAGGATAGAAACAAGAAATCCGATTCGGAGAATGGGAAGTATACTTTCATATAGGGGTGTCAATCGGTCGGTCTGGCTTGGTTTTGATTTGGGTTGAGTCAGTTTCGGTGTGGGAAATTTGAAACCGAAACCAAACCAATAAGGAAATTCCGGTTTTGGTTTGGTTTCGGTTTCGGTGTGGTTTGGTTTCGATTTGTCTTCGGTTTCTTAAATCGATTTGTAACCAGGTTGTTTTTGGTTTTTGGTCTAGTTTGGATTTGACTTTCCATACAAATATATACAAAACTATGCCAATTTTGATTTTTTTTAATGAATTTTGGAGTGTTTCGGTTTCTTACCGGTTTTGTTTCAGTTTCGGTCCAGGTTTTGAGCCAGTTTCGATTTGATTTTGGGTTCATCCGGTTTCCGATGCGGTTTGGTTTGGTTTTGGGGTTGCAATACTCCAAATCGAACCGAACCAATAAGGCTTCGGTTCGATTCGATCCGGCCGGTTTTACCGGTTCGGTTTAAGAATTGACACCCCTACTTTCATACATGGGATACAGGCTGCCCGCTCAGAGAGAGAGAGAGAGAGAGAGATCTTGATTTCTTACCTCAGTTGCAAAGTCCGATCATTTGACCATCGTAGGTGCTGCATCGCTGTCTTGGTTGCAGAGTCAAACAACTCCGATGGTCGTACGATGTGGAGAGAATGAGGGGATGAGGGATTAGGGATCATGTATGAGGGAACGAGAGACTGGGGAAGAGGAAAAACGGAAGAGAGAAGAAGGAGTCGACTAAGTCGAGGGACCTCTACCTCAGCCGGAAACTAGAGAGAGTTTTCCAACCGTTGGTTGATGATTCTGGAGAAGATGGTTGTGCTCAATTACAAATTAACCCTTTTTAAAAAAACTAGTTAAAGTTTCTGTTTTGTTTTTAATATTTTTTTTATATCCAGCGTTGAATGTGATTTACTCAAATATTCTCGTAATTTTATTTTCATCCCTTGTAATTTTAAGAGGGTAGTTAGTATCTTGTTATGTTTAGATAAATAAGAGACCCTTGTTACATTAATAATTTCCCTTTAAATATTAGTGTTTTTCAGAGAAATAAAAAATCATATGATATTAAATATTTGTCCAATGGAAATTGCGAAACTTCTCAAGTATTGACCCAAGTAGCACAGCCAACATTTTCGTCTACTCTAAAATCTCACATACAAGGAACTGTGTGGCAATGTTGGATAAGTCACCACTTGAAGAAAGACAATCTACTACAAGGACACGCGATTATCTGCTTCCTCACCCTTATTGTGTGTTGACTCACCACGGAAGGATACTTAAAAATCATTCCCTTTCATTGATTTTCAAGTGTATTTTGTCTCCCATGTTAATAATTCAACCTTCTCTTAATTTTTCTCATTATTTTTTTTAGAATTATTATTAATTATTACCATTTTGGCCAATGATTCAGCTATCATCTTGTTGATATCCAATCAAACTTAGTTGTTGTTCAGGTTGCAGTCAAGTAGCTACAACTCTTGCTTGCAGAAAAAATCTTCAAATGTATCTTTTAAAATACTAAAACTTAGGAAGGTATTTGTGAACCCAAGGGTGAAGATGAATAAATTATTTCATTTCTTTAATTGTGAATAGAGGTTTCAACTACCTAGGTTGTGGACAAATTTTTTTCATTGATGTCAAATGGAAAAAGACTGCGTATAATGCCTCCCATACTAGAACCCATTGTGTCTATCTCTCTCTTCACCACCCCCCACCCCTTCTGAATTGATCCTTGCCGCTCAATATTATGATGCACCATCCCAGGCCTCCATTATGTGCGTGGCACGCAAGTGACATGCCTATCCCTCTCCCATATCATATTTGATATTATTTTTCTGGGAAGATGAAATGGATGGGCTGAGTAACTTTCCTAGCTAGTTCCTATGATGAGGGCACCCTCCTCTCCTCGAATCGTGTCAAATTGAAGTGGATAAACAAGGTAAGTTTATTATTTTGGGCAGTTGAAAAGAAATATGAACATGGACATTAGCTAAAAGGGAAATTATTCTTGTAACTTGGGTTTGTTATTCATCCAAACTTCATAAGACACCAAGGTCCCGCATGATAATAATTCTATTCTGGGTTAAATTTTTCAATATAGAAAGTCTTTGGTAATGTATAATAATTTTTATTTCTCGGCTAAAAAGAAATAGAAACGTGTATTCGTATTTCTAGTTTTAGAACTTCTATAAAATTTATAAAAAATTCATTGAATACCTATATATATATGATATACCATAATATATATACCGAGACCTAGGAGTAAAATGGTCATTGGTCAGCTAATATCGAACTGAGCTCCAAGCTCTGTGGTGCTCGAAAAGGACTGACTTGACCATAAGGATTGGTTGTACGAAGTATGATCGCAGAGATCGATTACACGACCATTGCTGTGGTCGTAAGATGATCAGGGTATACCATGGTTAAGTTAGCCGTTACAAAGATAGCCAGCTCAATCAGAAGTGGACATGTCAGCCAATGAGAAAAGGGGAAGAACCACTATAAAAGGAGCACGCACTAAAGCTAAAGGGTAAGGGTTTTTTTGCAAAAAGAACTAGAACACTCTTTCCATTCTTGATCTAACTTTGGCATCGAAGCCTTCTTCCCTGAGGGGAATCCAGGCCAGTTTCTAACTTGTGTGAGGCAGGGCTCCGCTCGGGAAAAATTCGTGTCTCAAGTCTTGGCAAGGGTGTGATCGTCTGCTTCCTCACCCTCATTACGTGTTGACTCACCACAGAAGAACACTTAAGAATTGTTCCCTTTCATTGATTTTCAAGTGTATTTTGTCTCCCATGTTAATTCAGCTATCATCTAATTGATATCAAACCAAAATTAGTTGTTGTCCGAGTTGCTATCAAGTAGCTACAACCTCTGCTTGTAGCCAAAGAAATTGAATCTTGAAAGATATTTTTAAAAATACTAAAACCTAGGAAGGTATTTGTGAATCCAAGGGTGAAGGTGAATGAATTATTCCATTTCTTTGATTGTGAATAGGAGTTGTAGCTACCCAAGTTGTAGCCAAATTTTTTTGTTGATATTATACAGGAAAAGACTGCCCACAATGCCTCCCACAATAGAACCGATTGTGTGTATCTCCCCCCCCCCACCCCTTTCTAAACTGATCCATGTCGCTCAGTATTAAGATACACCATCCCAGACCTCCATTGTGTGTATGACACATAGGTGGCATGCCTATCCCTCTCCCATATCATATTGATATTATTTTTCTAGGAAGATGAACATGGATGGGTTGAGTAACTTTCCTAGCTAGTTCCTATGCTGAGGGCACCCTCCTCTCCTCACGTGTTTATGAACCTTGCATCGTGTTAAACTGTTGGCAACAAATCCGCACGGCAGAAAAATGATAGATGCATGAACGTGCCAGAGTCACACAGATTCGAGAGAACGGTTAATAGAATATTGACTGGCTTCTAACCAGGGAGAAAGTGAGGTCTTTCCATGCCTCGATCTCTCCAAGGACTTGAAAGTGAAAAACAAACTCTTGAAAATAGATAGAAGAGGAACTCCTTCCATTAAAATTGGTCTAAGAAGAACACAATACATTACATCACTCATGGAAAAACAAGGACAACCTTGAAAGTAAATTGAGGAAAACCATGATGAAACACGGGACGTCATGTCCTTTAAGATAATCATGATGAAGCACAGGCCATCATGGTCTTGGCTAAGCATCAGAATTGATCTGTTGAGAAAGATACAAAGTAAAACTAATCTAAGGAAATGTAAAAAATACAGACTAAAACTATTCTACTTGAAAAGGAAAAGATAATTGATGCATTATAGTTTGTTTGATCGGTTGAAGATCCTTTCTTTTTCCATTGAAGCCCTTTTTATATGTTTATTTGAAAAATCCTGCTCTTTTGATAGTTTCGTGACTACAGGAACCTATGTGTCACATCCTTAGTGGGGTAGTTATTAGAATCACACTCCCTTGATTGGTTGTAACTACCTTAACCGCTCAAGCCATGTGTTTGTAATTTTCCTAGAACTAAACCACGTTTGTACGAATCATGTTAATTGACAATCGGTCAATCTGACCATAAAAAGTCAAAATCGATCAATTAACCGTAAAAAACCATAATCAGTCAACTAACCGTAAAATGTCACAATCAGTTATTTGACTGTACATGGTCATTCTGCTTGATCATCTGATGGTTATTCTGACTGAGCAACTCCTTAATACAAGGTCAACATTTTTTTTGCTAACTTGATTACCAATTAACTTAACCGGTTAACTCCTTAAAACAATCGGTCAATAAATCGACATCTTGTATGCCAGATTTGCTAAAATCGGGTACCAACACAAACTTAAGTGGATAAAGATGGTAAGTTTATTATTTTGGGCAGTTGAAAAGAAAAAAAAATAAAATTGATATATATATATATGTATCAATTTAACTTTCTGGCAGAGACAACAAGTCCTACTTGACGAATAACAGAGAAGAACAGATTTAAATATTTCCAACGCTGAGAAATGTCCTGAGAATATATAATGACAACATCAATATACACAATTATAAACTATGAATACTGATTAAAGATTTGATTCATAATGTTTTGAAATTCAGATGGAGCATTTTTAAGACCAAAAGGTAAAACATTCCATTCATACTGGCCGAATGGGACAATAAAAGCTGTCTTATGCCTATCTTGTTCTGCTATCTGAATTTATCAATACCCTGATTTCATATCAAATTTAGAGAATACGCTGGAGGCGTATAATCTATTGAGAAGATCCCTCTTATTAGGGATAGGGTATCGAATCCATTTAAGCGTCTTATTTAAAGGTTTGTAATTGATTACCAATCTAGGTACACCTCTTTCAATTTCAGCATTATTATTTACATAAAAGGCAGTGCAACTCCAGGGAGACTTACTTGGTCTAATAAGACCTTTAGCAAGAAGTTCAAAAATTTCCTTTTGACAAGTTTTCCGTAAATGATTAGGCATTTGGGCTACCCGAGCTTTTGTGGGAATCTGGTGTTCAGAAAAGTTATCTTCATAAGGAAGAATAACAATATAAGTTTTCCTAGACCAAAATGCCGTAGGAATGTCTGAACAGACTTCTTTTTCAAGTTGAGCTTGGAAGTTTTTAACTCTAGCCTGAAAAGAAGGATCATCAATTTTGTTCTGTATGCTCTGCTGTTGGATTTCAGGAGATAAAGAGCATATGAACTTTTCTTTGGACTGGATTTTAGTCCTGATTTCATTCACCGTATGAACATTTGGGGCTTCGATGAAATGAAAAGTTATGGGGTAATTATTAACCACAGAGTGAAGACCGGCTGTATCAATTTGTAACGAATACAATTGGGATAGAAATTGAGTGCCAAGAAGTACAAATTGAGAAAGTCCTTTTACCATAATAAAATGAGTCTTCAGGCAGTGTCTATTATTGCAGATAGAAGCAGAGAAGAGTCTATACTCAACCTGTATTCTATATCCATCAGTCATAACCAAACGTTGAGTGGTCTTCTCAAAGTATTTTGAAGGTACCAGTCCTTCGTTAATACAATTTATATCTGTGCCTGAATCAATTAAGGTAATAGTCTTAAGGTTAAACTCTCGATTAACAATAATAACAATCATTACATGCCATCGATGAGTTTGAACCTGTTGAATAGTTAAGATTTGAGCATCTTTAGAAGAAACTATAGCAGAGATTGCTAAGGTACTAGCTACTGCGTTATTAGTGGCTAGTAGATCCTTAAAGGAAGCTTTTTCTTCAGAATCTGGCTCAATGACCTGTTGTTCATTATATAATTCAAATCTAGATTCTTTGTTTTAGATCCTTGACTTTAGTCTTAACATCATTGAGTTCCTTACGGAGTTCCTGAATAGTAGGTTCATGGGTTTGGGTATTAACCTTAACCCGATTGACTATAGTTTTAAAACTATAATCTTGAACTGCAGATTTAGGAACAGGAACAGGACTTGACCTACTATTATCCCTGACCAAGGTAATATATTCTTGTAAGAGTTGAGCATTGGTCGTAGGATCAGTTACTTGGTCAATAGCCTTCAAGAGAAATGATTCTTATGTTGATAGAACCATCAAACCATTTTCTTTTAGCATAGCCTAGTAAGGATCCCAATTACATTGGGGAGTCTAAGATTTAGACTCGGAAGAATCATTATCGAATTCAAGCTAGGCAATATTTTGATCTGAGTCAGACTAAGTGTTAGACTCAGGGTTAGTCGAGCTGTAGAGCAAGACCTTTTCAAGATTTTGCTTTTGAGAATCATCAATTTCTAAAGCATTAATTCTTGCTTTAGTTCGACAGTTATTCTTATAATGTCCTACTTTTCCACATTTATAACAAACAGAAGGTTTATTAGTAGGAAAAGTGTTTTGAGGACGAGATTTGGAGAAGGGTTTCTTGAAGAAGCTTAGGCTTAGATTTATAGTGTTTAGCCTGATAATTAGGCTTGGAAAACTTAGGGAGTTTCTTATGAGTTTCTTGGATCCTAGAAGGCGAACCTTTTCGAATCTAAACTGTTCATAAAAATCTCTAAGTTCTCGGAATCTAGCTTGTCTCTCTTTAGACAATTGTTTTTTCAGTTTAAGGTCTGTGTAGAGTTGAAGACCTTCATTACATACTTCAACAGCTAATTCCCTATAGGTATATTGTTCGAAGGGAATAGTGCCGTTATACTTTGCCTTAAGTCTATACCGGACCTTTTGAGTGAACAAAGGGGGTAGACCAGAGATGAATTTTTCCTTCCATATAGGATTGTTACAATCATCTCTAGAGAAGACTTTAGCAAAAAAGACATCTCTATACCATCTATAAGGAGATAGTGTAGGACATCAGAAATTCATTAATTGTTCAGCAAGATATATATATATATATATATCAGTTTATCTTTAGATACTTGGAGTTTACCGATTATGTCAAATCTTGGGATATGATATGCTTATATCAGAACGACCATGAATCCCACTCCTAGTTCGTGAAGTTTTGACTTCAGCATACCTTATTAGGTGTGCCGAACTGGTTCTTGCAATGGTTCTACACATGGGGACCACCTCCAACAAAATTCCTCCCCAAAGATCTTCAGCAGTCAGTCACCAAATTTAAAGAATTCAATCAACCATTGGACTCTCAGGCTCTCTTTGTGCAGTTCTTTTTACTTTATGAAGTCCCTTGGGTTCTCCAATGGAAGTATCAAATGACTACTGATGAATTTGAGGAATGAAATCATGTTCCTCATCTAGAACGACATCTCTCTGTCAAATGGTGTGATAAATTCGACATTTTACCATTGATTGGCTCCAGATTTGTGCCTAAACGAGGCATTGGATCAAATCTTCCTTTAGCTTCTTCGTCGTCACCAGCAACACAGACGCCATTCTTCAATATGTTTCAAGTTGCTCAGCGTCGTTTTCCGTTCGTGACAGATGAACAAATTCAGGACCATATTCTTACGACCATCAAGTTTAATTTTCAATTTGACACTTCTACCCCATCATCCTCCTCTTCATCAACTCTTCCTCCCTCTGATGACGGCAACCAGCATGCTCAATGGCCTAAATACTAAGGCCTCTCCTTTGAAAAAAAAAACTCAGTGCCATGATAATAAGACATGCAATTCTGATTCTTGCCAGCTGTCAAGCATCCACAGTCAGTGCCACCTTAGTCAGACTGACATCTTGGCATGCGTTACATAGTATTATAAGCGAATTATAGTGAGTGTCATGGTTGGATACTTTAATAATTCACCTAACCTGGATTCTTCTGGAAAATAGTGGGCCATCCCACGTGGAATGCCAGAGAATCCTTTTTCGTGGCTTAATCTCAGTCACACACCATGACTACAGACAAGATAACTTTCGGCTACTTTCAGCTAAAGCTTATCAACATCCGACAAGGACTCCACACCTTAATTAGGTGTACCCACTTTTGTGATAAGGATGCCTTATCTTCAGGCTGTTCACCTGTCGCATTCGGTTGGTTGGATGCCTACTCGACATCATCTCTATCAAGACCCATCAACATCCCTTAACCTAATTAAAGAAATCTTTGGTGTCCTCCATATATAAAAGAAGAACTTCTCATTCATGGAAGACACCACGAATTACCATGAACTATGACGAACTACTAGAACTAGGATATACTACTACAGTTAGAGTTTTTAGTCTTTTAAGTGTTCTGTAAAAAATGTTTTTGTGAGTTTGAGTGTTTTGGAAATTGTCTGTAAACCACTGATCGTCTTCAAGTCTGTAAATCATCAACTCTTATGTAAGCTCGTCTTCTTTAAATCTTTCAGTTATATGTATTATGTTTGCTCTTAGATAATTAAAAGAAGAAATTACTTTAGTAGATAATTTGATAAGTATTTTTTTATTATTATATTGAATTTTTCTCTATTTATATTCCATATACCCAAGCAACTACACCTTTGAGCTTCATCATCAGGAAATCACTGAATTAGCTAGGTTGTAGTCTTAGAAAAAACAACTAGTTAGTATGATTGCTTCCGTTGCTACTTAAGTCCAATCTCCCCTTGATCCTGGCTGTACATGGTATCATAGCCAAGTTTGAATAGGTGCCAAAGTCATAAGGACCATTAAATTGGTAGTGTTTCTTCCTTTGTCATATAGACCTACACCCAAGTCGTGTCGACCTACACCCAAGTCGTACTCAGCCGTGTTACCGCAGATAGGCATTTGAAGGAGAAATAGTATTGACAGTAGGGGGGATTGACAGTAAGATATATTGACCAGAAACCCTTATTGACTCGAACCTCTGAGACAATGGCTTTATACTTTCGCTCCAGCTCTAGGAGATACTCATCTTCTGAGGCTAGCACCTCCGAAAGGACTTATGACTCAGTCCATAATTCCGAAGAAGTGGTTTATCGAAACCTTGAAGTTGCTATAAATAACTATACCATCTCTCGTATACCTGAATCTGAGGTATATCATAGAGGAACTTTCGTATTTCATAGTGATTATATCATTAAGACCTGCGAAAGTACTCATACTCTTGCTTCTGATCAAGGGAAAATTCAACTCTTGACCAGCTCTCAGATCCAGAGGCATAGAGATCGTAGATTTAAGTTTATCCATATTGACCTAGTTTAGGTTGCCTTGAAACCCTTAACTCTGCTAGGGTTAAACAGTGCGGTTTTTACAGCTGTTAGAGATGCTAGAATGAAAATTTTTAACGAATCTCTAATAGGCCTAGTTGAAACCAGCCTCTGTGAAGGACCAATCTATTTCAAAGCAGATCAATTCTATCCATGTCCCTCACAGATCCAAATATATTAAATGGTGTTGTCATTACCTTACAAACTTATGGATACAATATTCTCCCTGGAACACAGAATATTACGATAATTTATCGTATCTATTATAAGGTAATGACCATTGTTGACCCAAAAGCTAAGGTTACAGATCCAAAAGGTCAAACTGTCTATTTTTAGGCTAATTCTGAAAGATCTCAAGTCTTTATGTCTCAATGTATCAGATGGTCAGAAGTTAATCTTCCTGACTCTTGGACCTTAACCTCTGTGGCTCCACCTCAGCCACCTATGAGAACTATGCCATCATTCATCACTCAGTTTCCTTCTAGTGATGTTGAAATAACCTTTGACCACAGATCTAATGAGTCCAGAAGATCTACCTCATATGTAGTTTCTTCCTCTTCTGACTTGCCTATGTTTCAAGCATCTTCTCGTGCTTCAACTTCCCGAGTCCATAATGAGAAAATTGATGGAATAGCAAATCTTCAGGGTACTAATCATACACCTTTCTAGGTTAATCAACCTGTTTATGGTCCTCTGCAAAGAGAACCTTCTCAGGCTTATGTTTAGCCTCCTCTTGCTCCTGTTGATTGGGAAAATGGGTCTAATTCTCCAACCTTTTCTGATATGCAAGCTCCTTCAGGAATAATGATGCTTCATATCAAAGACGAACCCAAATTTTAGATCAATAAGAAACTCCTTATTCAGGATTACAGATCTGATAAGAATGCTAGAAAAAGAAAAATTTTTGAAGAACATTATCCTTCCAATTCTGAGCGACAAGAGCTTCATGAGAAATGGGTTTCTCATATAGAAACTCATCAAATTAATCTTCCATTTTTTCAGTGGTTAAAATTATATCTTCTTGACAAGTCCTCTAACTCTCATTAGGTTAGTGAGATTAAGAAGGTAACAACCACTTATATCTCTAAGGATGGAACAGAGAATGAATCAATTCACCCTCCTTTTCAAGCCTTAAAGGTAGGCTCAAATCAAATGGTTGTCCCCTTAAAAACTTTAAGTAATTCTTCTGCTCCTTTGACTAAATTTCATCTTAGTCAAGTTGTTAAACAAAATAAGTTTACTAATTTACGTCTTTAGTCTATAAGAAGCCAGACTGACCGTATTGATAAGATAGTAGGTTCCTTAAAGGCCTCTACTCCGTCCACCTCCCATGCTAAAATTGAGCATACCAGTAAAGCTATTTGGCCAACCTTTGCTTCTCAACCTAGAAGCACCCAAAAAACAGATATTGTTTCTAAACCTAAAGCAATCAATCTATCCTGTTTAAGCCTCCTCCTACTTTAGATATCCCAAAATAAAAACTGAGTATGACATTCATAATGAATTAGTTACTCGAATCAGTAAACTCCAAGTATCTAAAGATAAATTGGAAGAGAAATAGGCCTTGACTCTTTCTCTTATTGAACCTTCTGATTCTGAAATTGAACTCACAGAGAAAGAATTCCAATCCATGCTACCTAATCAGGCAGCAATTCTTGAGCCAATTCCTCAACTAAATCAAGTCATGAGGAAAAGCTCACAAAATTATGCCTACTGCTCCAACAAACTATTATTACCCTCGACCTTCTCCTACAGACCTCCAGTTTGAAGTAGAAGGACTACCTATAAATTTTTTGATCGGCGGTAATACTATATTTGATTGGCATATTGATGGTTTAAGTGAGTACCAAATCATCAATCTTTTAAAGCAGATTCTCATATATGTCACTGCAACAAAACTTAATCATTCTGCTGATTCTGATGTTGCTAAAATGATAGCAACAGGATTTTCTAACCAACTTCGTGATTGGTGGGATTTTTGTTTGTCTGAAGAAATTAGATAACAAATTCTTAATGCTATGACCTGTGTACCGTAACAACAGACTAAACAACTTCCTGATGGCACTATTGCTCAGCAAACTATTTATGTTGAACAATAGGATGCAGTTAACACTTTGGTCTATACTATAACTCTTCATTTTGTTGGACCAGCTGAAATCCTAGCTGATCAAACAAAAGAACAATTAATGAATCTCCGATGTCCTACACTATCTCATTATAGATGGTATAGTGATGTCTTTTTTGCCAAAGTCTTCTCTAGAGATGATTGTAACAATCCTATATGGAAGGAAAAAGTCATCTCTAGTCTACCCCCTTTGTTCACTCAAAAGGTCTAGTATAGACTTAAGGCAAAGCATAATGGTACTATTCCCTTCGAACAATATACCTATGGAGAATTAGCTGCTGAAGTATGCAATGAAGTTCTTCAACTCTGCACAGACCTTAAATTGAAAAAATAATTGTCTAAAGAGAGACAAGCTGGATTCTGATAACTTGGAGATTTTTGTGAACAATTTGGATTCGAAAAGGTTCACCATCCAAGATCCAAGAAAACTCATAAGAAACTCTCTAAGATTTCCAAGCCTAAATATCAGACTAAACATTATAAATCTAAGCCTAAGCGCTTCTTCAAGAAACGCTTCTCCAAATCTCATCCTCAAAACGCTTTTCCTACTAATAAACCACCTGTTTGTTATAAATGTGAAAAAGTAAGATATTATAAGAATAATCGTCGAACTAAGGCAAGAATTAATGCTTTAGAAATTGATGATTCTCAGAAGCAAAATCTTAAAAAGGTCTTGCTCTATAGCTCGACTGACCCTGAGTCTAACACTGAGTCTGACTCAGATCAAGATATTCCCAGCTTAAATTCGATAGTGATTCTTCCAAGTCTAAATCTCAGACTTCCCAATGTAATTGTGATCCTTACCAGGCTATGCTAAAAGAAAATGGTTTGATGGTTCTTTCAACCAAAGAATCATTTCTCTTAAAGGCTATTGACTAGGTAATTGATCCTACAACCAAAGCTCAACTCTTACAAGAATATATTACCTTGGTCAGGGATAATACTAGGTCAAGTCCTATTCCTGTTCATAAATCTGCAGTTCAAGATTATAGTTTTAAAACTATAGTCAATCGGGTTAAGGCTAATACCCAAACCCGTGAACCTACTATTCAGGAACTCCGTAAGATTGAAGTCAAGGATCTAAAACAAAGATTCTAGATTCTTGAATTATATAATGAACAACAGGTAATTGAGCCAGATTCTGAAGAAGAAGTTTCCTTTAAGGATCTACTAGCCACTGATAACACAGTAGCTAGTACCTCTACAACCCCAGCTGCAGTTTCTTCTGAAGACGTTCAAATCTTAACTATTCAACAGATTCAAACTCATCGATGACATGTAATGATTGACATGTTGTTAATCGAGAGTTTAGCCTTAAGACTATCGCCTTACTTGATTCAGGCACAGACATAAAGTATATTAACGAAGGACTTATACCTTCAAAATACTTTAAGAAGACCACTCAACGTTTGGTTACGGCTGACGGATAAAGAATGCAGGCTGAGTACAAACTCCCCTCTACTTCTATATGCAATAATGGACACTGTCTGAAGACCCCTTTTGTTATGACAAAAGGACTTTCTCAATTTGTACTTCTTGGCACTCCATTTCTATCCCAGTTGTATTCGGTACAAATTGATACAGTCGGTCTTCACTCTGTGGTTAATAATCACCACATAATTTTTCATTTCATCAAATCCCCAAAGGTTCATACGGTGAATGAAATCTGGACTAAAATCCAGTCCAAATAAAAGTTCATATGCTCTTTATCTACTGAAATCCAACAGAAGAGCATACAAAACAAAATTGATGATCCTTCTTTTCAGGCTAGAGTTAAAACTTCTAAGCTCAACTTGAAAGAGAAGTCTGTTCAAACATTCCTATGGCATTTTGGTCTAGGAAAACTCACATTGTTTCTCTTCCCTATGAAGATAACTTTTCTGAACACCAGATTCCCACAAAAGCTCGGGCAACCCAAATGCCTGATCATTTACGAGAAACTTGTCAAAAGAAAATTTCATATTGAAGAAGGGCATCTATGTTGCTGGTGACGACAAAGAAGCTAAGGGTAGATTTGATCCAATGCCTCGTTTAGGCACAAATCTGGAGCCAATCAATGGTGAAATATCGAATTTATCACACCAGTTGATAAAGAAATTTCATTCTAGATGAGGAACATAATTCCATTCCTCGAATTTATCAGTAGTCATTTGATACTTCCATTGGAGAATCTAAGGGACTTCGTGAAGTATAAAGAACTGCATAAAGAGATCCCGAGAGTCTAATGGTTGATTGAATTCTTTAAATTTGGTGACTGACTGCTGAAGATCTTCAAGGAGGAATTCTGTTGGAGGTAGTCCCCATGTGTAGAACCATTGCAAGAATCAGTTCGGCACACCTTATAAGGTAGAAGTCGAAACTTCACGACCCAGGAGTGGGATTCATGATCGTTCTGATATAAGAATATCATGTCCCAAGCTTTGACATAGTCTGTATAATTATATGACTTGAGTTTAAGGCCAGAGACATCATGAAATTCGCGTTTGAATGAGGGTGAAGATCCCCAATTGCGATCTCGAATGATGTTCATAATATTGAGCTTTGAATAAGCTCGAACATGTGGTGATCTATAATTGTGCTGAATTTGAGCACTTTGGGTTTTCTCAAGAATTCTTTCATAAAAGAAACAAATTTTATCACCTGTTGAGGGATAAAGATGGTCACGGAGGTAAATGGTGGTAATTTCGAAGGGAGGGTGGCGGAGATGGATGGATTCAATGGGAATTACTGAGAGAAAATTGGTTTCAATGAAAGGAGAATTATTAACAGCCTTTAAAGTTGTTATAGGAGACTGAGAAGCAATAGGAGAAGGGGTTTCTTGTAGTTGCCTAGAAGAGGATGAAGCAACATTTTTACTGGTATGCTCAATTTTAGCATGGGCGGTGGATGGAGTAGAGGCCTTTAAGGAATCTCTATCATCTCAACACGGTCAGTCTAGCTTCCTATAGACTGAAGACATAAATTAGTAAAGTTATTTTGTTCAACAACTTGACTAAGATGAAATTCAGTCAAAGGAGCAGAAGAATTACTCGAAGTTTTTAAGGGGACAGCCATTTGATTTGAGCCTACCTTTAAGGCTTGAAAAGGAGGGTGAACAGATTCAATCTCTGTTCCATCCGTAGAGACATAAGTGATTATTACCTTCTTTATCTCACTAACCTGATGAGAGTTAGAGGACTTGTCAAGGAGATATAATTTTAACCACTGAAAAATGGAAGACTAATTTGATGAATTTTCATATGAGGAACCCATTTCTCATAAAGCTCTTGCCGCTCAGAATTGGAAGGATAATGTTCTTCAAAATTTTTTCTTTTTCCAGCATTCTTAGCGGATCTGTGCTCCTGAATAAGGAGTTTCTTATTGATCTGAAATTTAGGTTCGTTTGTGATATGAAGCATCATTATTCCTGAAGGAGATTGCATATCAGAAGGGGTTGGAGAATTAGACCCATTTTCCCGATCAATAGGAGCAAGAGGAGGCTGAACATAAACCTGAGAAGGTTCTTTTTGCAGAGGACCATAAGCAGGTTGATTAACCAGGAAAGGTGTACGATTAGTACTCTGAAGATTTACTATTCCATCAATTTTCTCATTCCGGACTTAGGAAGTTGAAGCACGAGAAGATGCTTGAAATATAGGCAAGTCAGAAGAGGAAGAAACTACAGATGACATAGATCTTCTGGACTCATTAGATCTATGGTCAAAAGTTATTTCAACATCAACAGAAGGAAGCTGAGTGATGTCTGATGGCATAGTTCTCATAGGTGGCTGAGGTGGAGCCACAGAGATTAAGGTCCAATAGTCAGGAAGATTAACTTATGACCATCTGATATATTGAGGCACAAAGACTTGAGATCTTTTAGAATTAGCCTAAAAATAGACGGTTTGACTTTTTGGATCTATAACCTTAGCATTTGGGGCAACAATGATCATTACCTTATAATAGATACGATAAATTATCGCAATATTCTATGTTCCAGGGAGAATATTGTATCCATAAGTTTGCAAGGGAATAATAGCATCATTTAATATATTTGGATCTATGAGGGACATGGATATATTTGGTGCTTTGAAAATAGATTGGTCAAATTGTATTAACGAGGGACTTGTACCTTCAAAATACTTTGAGAAGACCACTCAACGTTTGTTACGGCTGATGGATATAGAATTCAGGTTGAGTATAAACTCCCCTCTGCTTCTATTTGTAATAATAGACACTTCCTGAAGACTCCTTTTGTTATGGTAAAAGGACTTTCTCAATTTGTACTTCTTGGCACTCCATTTCTATCCCAGTTGTATCCGTTACAAATTGATACAGTCGGTCTTCACTCTGTGGTTAATAATCACCCCATAACTTTTCATTTGATCGAACCCCCAAAGGTTCATATGGTGAATGAAACCAGGACTAATATCCAGTCCAAAGAAAAGTTCATACGCTCTTTATCTACTGAAATCCAACAGAAGAGTATACAGAATAAAATTGATGATCCTTCTTTTCAGGTTAGAGTTAAAAACTTCCAAGCTCAATTTGAAAAAGAAGTCTATTCAGACATTCCTAAGGCATTCTGGTCTAGGAAAACTCATATTGTTACTCTTCTTTATGAAGATAACTTTTCTGAACACCAGATTCCCACAAAAGCTCGGGCAACCCAAATGCCTGATCATTTATGGGAAAATTGTTAAAAGGAAATTTCTGAACTTCTTGCTAAAAGTCTTATTAGACCAAGTAAGTCTCCTTGGAGTTGCACTACCTTTTATGTAAATAGTAATACTGAAATTGAAAGAGGTGCACCCAGATTGGTAATCAATTACAATCCTTTAAATAAGGTGCTTAAGTGGATTCGATACCCTATCCCTAATAAGAGGGATCTTCTAAATAGATTATACACCTCCAGCGTATTCTCCAAATTTAAAATGAAATCAGGTTATTGGCAAATTCAGATAGCAAAACAAGATAGATATAAAACAACTTTTGTTGTCCTATTCGGCCAGTATAAATTGAATGTTATGTCTTTTAGTCTTAAGAATGCTCCATCTGAATTTCAAAATATTATGAATCAAATCTTTAATTAGTATTCATAGTTTATAATTGTGTATTTTGATGATGTCATTATATATTCTCAGGACATTTCTCAGCATTGAAAATATTTAAATCTGTTCTTCTCTGTTATTCGTCAAGTAGGACTTGTTGTCTCTGCTAGAAAGATAAATTTATTTTAAACTAAATTTTGCTTCTTGGGACATTATATCTCATTTGGATCTATTATTCTCATAGAACGAGCAATTCAGTTTGCTGATAAATTTCCTGATGAAATAACAGACAAGACCCAACTTCAAAGGTTTCTTAGTAGCCTAAATTATATTGCTGAATTCTACAAGGATTTAGCAAAGGACGCCAAACCTTTGTTCAACAGGCTTAAGCAATAGCCTGAACCATGGACAACTGTACGTACTGACTCTGTCCGTAAGATTAAGCCCAAAGCCAAAGAGCTTCCGTGCTTAAATCTTGCACGACCTAATTGTTTTAAAATTATTGAGACAGATGCTTCCGAATTCGGATACAACGGTATCTTAAAGCAAAAATGTCCTAACCTTTCTATGGAAGTATTAGTACATTTTACTTCTGGTATATGGAATCCAAATCAACAAAAATATTCAACCATAAAAAAGGAAATTCTTTCATTAGTTTTGTGTATATCTAAGTTTATAACTAATCTTTTAAATCAACATTTTTTAGTACCTGTCGCTGTAAAGTAGCCAAAGATGTTCTTAAAAAAGATGTAAAAAATTTATCTTCAAAACAGATTTTTGCTCGCTGGCAGTCTCTACTTTCTATTTTTGATTTTGATATTGAGCTTATTAAAGGTACTTTTAACAATTTACCTGACTTCTTAACTCGAGAATTTTTGCAAGGCTCTTAAGAAGGCAATTGTCCCTGCCAACCAAAATAAAGATATTGCTTCATCCACTTCCAGGCAACTATAAGAAACCCCTTCTCCTATTGCTTCTCAATCTCCTGTAACAACCTTAAAGGCTGTTAATAATTCTCTTTTCATTGAAACCAATTTTATCCCAGTAATTTCCATTGAATCCATCCATCTCCGCCACACTCCCTCAGAAATTGCCACCGTCTACCTCCGTGACCATCTTCATGTCTCAACTATTGATAAAACTTGTTTCTTTTATGAAAGAATTCTTGAGGAAACTCAAAGTGCTCAGATTCAGCACAATTATAGATCAGCACATGTTCGAGCTTATTTAAAGCTCAATATTATTAACATCATCCAAGATTGTGATTGGGGATCTTCACCCTCATTCAAATGTAAATTTCATAATGCTTCCGGTCTTAAACTCAGGTCATATAATTATGCAAACTATGTCAAAGTTTGAGACATGATATTCTTATATCAGAACGATCATGAATCTCACTCCTGATTTGTGAAGTTTTGACTTCAACATACCTTATCAGGTGTACCGAACTGGTTCTTGCAATGGTTCTACACATGGGGACCACCTCCAAGAGAATTCTTCCCCAAAGATCTTCAACAGTCAGTCACCAAATTTAAAGAATTCAATCAACCATTAGACTCTCGAGCTCTCTTTGTGTAGTTCTTTATACTTTACGAAGTCCCTTGGATTCTCTAATGGAAGTATCAAATGACTACTGATGAATTCGAGGAATGGAATTATGTTCCTCATCTAGAACGATATCTCTCTGTCAAATGGTGGGATAAATTCGATATTTCACCATTGATTGGTTCCAGATTTGCGCCTAAATGAGGTATATATATATATATATATAAAATAATAATTGTGGCAGCCGCGATAATGGTGGTGGTTGAAATTGCAATGGAGTCGGTGGTAGTGATGTTGGTGGCGGTAGTTTTCCTCACCCCCCCCCCCCCACGTCTCTATTTTGTTTTGTGGATAAAATAAAATAAAATAAACTCCAAATTAAAGCTTCTGTTTTTTGTGTTTCCCTGCAACTAGTTCATTCATAAGAATAAAAAAATGAAAAAACGTTAGCAAACGTATTTTTATTCTGTTTTTGTTTTCACTGGAAAAGAAAACAAAAAGTATTATCATGTAGGACCCAAATACCCTTGTACAACTAAGTTAAGGATAAGATGTGGAATAAAATAATTAGACGATAAAAAGATTAGTTCACATTATTATTTGGAATTCAATACAAAAAAAAAAATGGATAAGACAATTGACTTTTGAGCCTAGGGGGTAGAAACATAATATGACTCTAGTCTCCCAGGAGCCTTCAATCACTTCGAGCAGAACCCTTAAATTGTTGGTGCATACAAACCTAGTTGGTCAGGGTCCTGACCAACCGTAGGTCTTATCACCGGTCATTCACTTCTCCATCCTTGATTGAGGATCGTAATGGGAGTTGCCAAGGGATCGTTCTTAGAAAGGGAAGAGTTGGTTGACTCCACACCAAGGATCAAGGAATCAATATCGGATAGGGGAAATCAGTCAGATCATATTAGTATCAGTTGAGATTGATATCGATTCTTGACCGATCTTGATCAAGTTATTGATATCAATTGATTCAACCAATCAATCACATTGTGATGCAGAGAGTGGTGTATTCTTTTTTAGATTTGGTAAAAAATATCAAATTCTCTCTCACATTTCTATTCTTCCACCTAAGCCAACTCAATCAATGAACCAATTGGGCTTAGCATGAGCGAAACTTGGCTTCTGTCTAGGTTGCAGCTAGCCATGGAATGGAATCTCAGGGGTAAGGGTTGAAAAATTCACCTTTCGTGGATATTTTTAAACCTACCCCGAGAATTCCATTCCCTTAGCTATTACAATGGGATTAACTAGTTGGCTGCGGTTCAGCGGTGAAATTTTTTTCACTTGGGCATGGGCCTTGGTTCCACCAAGTCCATGTTAAAACCAATCCAAACCTTCCAAGACAAGACATGTTTAACTAATTATTTATTTTTGGTGTCATAAAATAATGATGTGTTACATTAAATTTATTAATTTATTCTTCTTCTATATTTAAGTTTGGGAAAAAGCTGGACACACCATCAGGATGTCCAACTTTCTTCTTCATTCTTGTTTCTAGACACAGAAATAGGCATAAATTTCTATTTCTATTTCCAAAAACAAGTGAAACAAAACAGAAAAATCAAATAGTTTTTGAGTTGTTTTTCTGTTTCTAAGCACAGAAAAACGAAAAAACCATTTATGAAAACAAAATCAATTAGGCCCTTAGGCTACGTTTGGTAATGTTTCTGTTTCAGAAACGACATTTAGTGTCAAAAACGAAAATTTCAGTTTATGTATCAAAATGTCATTTTTTTTTTCATTTTTTTTTTTCACTTTTTAGAACATTACCGGCCGTAGCCTTAGACTTGTTTTTCTGTTTTTAGAAACAAGTGGGAGCAACAAAAATTGTGAAAATCCTGATACTTCACTTGACCTACTCAAACCCCAATCCATTGTTGAACTTCTCACTATCCAAATGTGGCGATTCCAAGCTGATTGTGCAAAACTCACAATTTAGGATTGCCTTCAACCTTTTGAAGCTCATATCCATAAAGCATACATTTAACTCTAACGTCATGCCTTCACTCATGAGTTGCATTCCTACAACGTTGTGCCTTCACTCATGTCTTGAACTCGAGTACACTGTTGAAAACATTTTGGGAAACAAAATATCTAACACCTTTTTACAATTCCATAAATCGTTTCTTAGCACAAAAACAGGAGAAACAAAATCAAACAGATCCTAACCTGTTTCTCCATTCAGGTTTCCAAACACAGAAAAAAGCATAAATTTCTATTTCTGTTTCCAAAACCAAGTGAAACGAAACAAAAAAATCAAACGGTATTTGGGGTGTTTTTCGGTTTCCGAGCACAAAAAAACAGAAAAATCATTTCTGAAAACAAAATCAAACGGGCACTTAATTTCTAATAAAATTGGTTTTTTAATCTTACCAAATCAATTTCTAGGGCTTCATGGGCATCCCATGCAATTACACTTAATTTTGGCCCATTATAATATACCATTATGTGGGCCCGAACAATGTTTTGCCAAGCTACTGGCCCACAAAACTAAGGGATTTGATCGTTGTCCAGTTCTCGAAAAAATAGTTTCCTTACGATAAAGTCCCCCGACTCGACTTTATAATATCACATAATGGACTTAATGTGAATAAATAGCCTTTTCCTGTGTCCGAGAACTTGATTGCTGCCTTTACTTATCACTGCTGGAAAATGTGGTACCTGGTTAGCAAATAAGCAGGGTCTAAAGAATGGCTCTTATCCTCTTTTAATGGTTATGGATGCTTTCATTTTCCTTCAGACATGATTCTTGTCTGTGTTTACCTTGTATGAGGCTGCCAACTGCATCCAATCTTATTCTCTTATTATTGAATAATAAAAGCCATGCTTGAAGGGAACAATGTTAATACAAGCTTCAACCACATGCATACCAGGAATGCCTCTGTTAGCAAATGAGTAACCATATTCACTCCAATGGATTGTCAGTGTGAAAGCCATCAGCTTCTAAAAAAAAAAGAAACAAAATCCTTGAGGGAAGGTACAGAAATACCTATCTTCCTGCATGAGCATGAACTGACAAATGAATAACTCAGATGGAGGTAGCTAATTCTTGTGTTGCATGCCGAAATGAAATCAATGTAGTTTCTTCTAAAGTTATTTCATGCTCCACTGAACCAAGCTTTAATACATGGTTGGATCAGATTCAGTCCTCAACCGTCTGGCTTCTTGGTTCCCATTAGGTGTGCCATTACTGGGTCCCGACTCAATCTCACTACGGCCTCTCTTGGTTTTAGTGCTCAGCTTAGCTAGTGCTGATCTATCTCCGTCAACAACAGTGGCATGTTGAATTGCTTCTCCACTGCTTAGTTGGGGTGCCTTCCCATTTATTTTCTCGTATTGAAGATGGATCCCACACTTCTTCACCTTGAGCGGCTCCCCTATTTCTATTGAGAGCTCAATGCCAACCCCACCTTCCAATTGATTCCCAAATGCTGGAACATGGCACACCCAGATGTGATCTTGATGGGTTATAGGAATATCTTTGACATTTGGATGATAGGCCACACCATTGTTGCTTCCAACTTTGATTTTAGCTGAAGGAGGACCAGTGTGCTTGTCTCCATCAAAAAGAGCAGTGAAATTATCAGCTTCTTTGTTGGCAACATATACAGCACAGAGTGTCAGCCCTAGGATCTTATGATTGCAAGGCGGAAGTAGAAATGATATTGAAGGCCCCTCGCACTGATGGATGAACCAGTCTGGAACCTCATCCCCCGGAAGAAATATGTCAAGCTTCCTACCACGTTCCAACAGTCCCTGTTTCATATAGATTGTGAAGTTTAAAACGAAAATGCAAATACAAACATACACACACAGGGGGGAGGAGAAGAGAGAGTACCTGAAGGAGATTCCTTCTAGAAGTTTTTGTCTGAATCTCAATAAGCTTGTGGCAATTAATGAACAGCAAGGATGGAAAGTTCTGAAAGTTTGATAAATCGGGCAATCTTTCCATACAAATGCAACTGCTTGCATTCAAGATACTTAAATTTGAAGGAAGCTCTGGGAGTGATCGTAGTCTGGTACATTTTCCCAGATCAAGTAAACGAAGTTGAGAAAGGTGATTGATTCTGGTTGATAGACTACAAAAATTGTTTTTGCCAAGAAATAATTCTTGCAATGAGGATAATCTTTGAAGATCAATGGGAATTGCATCAGACATATTGCAATCCTCAAGAATTAGCTTTTCCAATGAATATAAACCTGTGAAAGAAGATAGCAATAAAGTGATGGAATCAGGACTTTTTCGAGGTCCCCAGGGCCAGCAAAATGAGAGCCATGACTTAGATGGTGATCCTTTACATCCTCTTAAAGATAAGCTTTTCAACTTCTTCAAGTGTCCAATTGAGGAGGGTAGTTTCTCTATGGTACTTTCATCTGCAAAAAGCTCTGTCAAGGAATCCATCTCACCTAAATCCTCTGGTAGCTTATTAAGCTTTGGGCAGCCCGTGAGAGTAAGACTTTCAAGAGCTTTCAATTTACAAATGCTACTAGGAAGATTCTTGAGAATTTTGCAGTCCTTTAGATTCAAGAGAACAAGTCTGTTGAGATGACCAATGGACTGGTGAACCTCAACCAAACTTGTACAACCTTCAAGAATCAATTTCTCCAAATTTGGAAGTCCTAAAAAGTCAGGTGTTCTGGTTAAATCATTGGAATGGCTGAGATTAAGGATTTTCAAACTTCTAAGTTCCTGTATGCCACCACCCAAAAAAATAAAAAATTAGCATCAGTGAAATATCAACTTGATCTGAAGAGGGTGGAAAACAACTTCTTTTTATCATACCTTGGTTTCCTTCCAAACCTGTTTGAGACTACCATACTGCATGTCAAGAACAACAAGATTGACTGGACGAAAATCAATCGGTATACATTTCAAAGGAGATTCTCGCCAACAGAACCATCTCAGTTCTTTGGAGAAATGCTCATAGCTTCCTGTGAGCAGTACATTGTTGAGTCGGAGCAATCTTAGTTTGGACATCTTTTCAAATGCTTCAGTACTCAATTGTACCTTGAAAGGAGAGTTTAGGATGAGGCCCTCAACTGCAGAACCCTGTCACCAAAAAGAAGTCAGTAAAAAAGCAAATAGATACAGATACTTTGTAGGTGACACTTGCCTCAACACCTTTATAATGTGTCACAGCTGCATCAATAGTCGGATATTGAGCACCCTGCACTCCTTGTGGGTTTTTCCAGATGGTGCCACTCAGTAAAAACAAGTCTTGTAAAAGCAAGAAGAGTTCAAATTCACCCAAACATTTACTGGAAGGAAAGTACATCCAGATAAAAGGCCCATGCCTTCAAAATATCAATGGAGGCTAGGAATCTTGGAAGCTACAAGGAAAAGGGATTGTGTTTTCAAAATTTATCACGGGTATATAGATACAGTTGGACAGGCCCTATTGTGAATAATATATCCAACAATCTGCTAGATCAGAACATTTTGTACCATCAGATCTATGTACCATTTTCAAAGCTCCCTACTGGAATTCTTTATGATTGTTCAAGTGGATATAGGAAAAATACAAGGCAGGTTCTATACTTATAGGCAAGGATTGAAGTATCAGTATCGGTTGGTTAAATTTAAGATACGTATCTGAGGGTATCGGTATCGGAGATGCTTTAAACCATGCTTACAGGTTGATTTATGGTTTATTTTGTCTCTTGGTTAAGGCCCCTCTAACAGTGGTTATCTAATTATGATGAAAAACAAAACATTACAAGGGATTTATGAGATACAAAAAGTGAATGCATATAATTCCTAACAATGCATGGCCGCCAATAAAAATAAAAATAAGATAATAATAACAATGACAATAGCAATAACAAAAACAATACTACTACTAATAATAACAATAATATTGAAGCTCGTACCGTGCCTCCCACCAATACATCATAAGCTTCATCATGAGACCATAATCTGCTACGTTTTCCAGGTTCTCTAGGGGATTGTTCACGAACAATCTCCCTTCCCATGTCTCTAAGCAGATCGCGCATTACAAACTCATTGTTTTCATTGATTGTTACAAGAGACCTTCGACGGAGAGCACTAATTCCAGCTTCCAAGTTAAGATGATAGCTATCTAGTATTTTCATGGCATAATCTTTATCCATCCCAATAAAGAAACAGGCAATGTCGAGGAATATATCCATTTCTTTTTCTTTGACATCAAATAGAAGTCTATTCTTAAGCTGCTTATGAGGATGCACTTCCAATTTCTTTAATGCACTTCTCCATTCAGATGTGCTCTTTTTGTCATACAAAAACGAACCCAACACTTCAAGGGCTAATGGAAGCCCTCCAACATATCTTACAACACCATTTGAAAGTTCCTCATAATCTTTCACAGGTTTGTCTTCTCTGAAGGCATGCCTACTAAACAGCTCAAGAGATTGTTCATCATTTAATTCTTTGGCCTCATACGTCTCATCCACTTTAAACTTATTTAGCAGTTCTTCATCTCTAGTTGTAATAATGATTCTACTTCCTGGGCCGAACCAGTCACGCATCTTAGCCAAGTCATTGAATTTTTCTGCTTGATCCACATCATCAAGAACAATAAGAACCCTTTTATGGCAGAGACTGCTTTTGATCAATTTGATTCCCTCCTCAACATCGTCTATCTTTTGGTTCCTGTTCATTAGGATATCAGAAAGAAGTCGTTCTTGTAACTGAACTAGACCATTGGGTTCTGAAACTACTCTTACATTTGCAAGAAAACTGCTGCCATCAAATTTGTGAAAGACTTCATTATAGATGGCCTTAGCAATTGTTGTCTTGCCTATTCCGCCCATACCATGAACCCCAATGATGCGAACATCATTTGACCCCACACTTAACAGAAAACGAATATCTTCTACACGAGAGTCAATACCAACTGGGTACACAGCAATATTCAAGTGCATTTGATTCAGTTTAGTGACAACCTCTTCAACAATACACTGGATAAAAGTTTCATCCCTGCCAATTGTTTAAAATTAAAAAAAAAGAAAAAAAAATTCAGAACAATAAGCACACTAAACATGAAATGAATGGTAAGTAATGAAGGTAATGACGCATGCATAGCCAATTTGATGATGTTTGGTCTGGTCATTGCTCCTTTAGTGAAGCATTTAGAATGTTATGCTGAACAAAAACTAAGACATAACGTAGTTAAATAATGTTCCATTGTGTTATGGTCAGAAAAAGTTAAATAATGTTCCATTGTGTTAGTATGGTCAGAAAGAAGAATAAAAACATAAAATCTAAAAAATTTGGCTTAGATTCCAGATACATTTTTCTGCATATGAAATGATATTATACTAGATTTCTAATTCCCCCCCCCAACCCCCCAAAAAAAAAAAAAAAACTTTAACTGGGATAATATCTTTCATTAATTTTCTCCACATAAAATTTAACTGTCAAAACACATTCTTTTCCCATTAATTTAAGTCTCTCTCGAGTTGTTTTAACATTCTTTTCCCATAAAGCTATTTATGAAGAGATAAATAATAGTTTCATACTCCATTTTCTTTGCATCATGGAAACAAAACATTTTCAGGAACAAAAAAAAAAGCATAGAATATTCTCAACAATTATATGAACCCCAGCAATTATATGAAAACCTTGTAAAAACATAAAATACTATTTCTCCTTCCTATATACTAAGGGTAAAAGGTGTCTTTCAACTAGTAAACATATGACCATAGATGATATGACGGGAAGGTGAGCCAAGGCTCCATAAAGCTGCCTTGGCACTAAGGAACCCACCTAGGCCATGCCATATTGTACAAGGTACCAACACTAAAAAAGGTTATTTTATATTTGAACTGTTTCCTATTTAAGATAATTTTATATAGCTGGTTCTTAGCTAGGTCTATGACTTCAGCCATGTTCCTTGACTCTAATTAATACAGATGTTCTTTCTGTATTCCCCCCCATTCCCTCTCCCTCTCTCTCTTAGGGATCACCACTCGTGAACCCCCGGATCCCCTGCTCACACTGTTGCAGTGCAATTGCAATTATCTTCATCTCCTACAGTTTTTAGTGGCAACCACAGTGGCCACTGCCACTATCTTCTCCGGTGGCAGCAGTAGTTGCTGCTCTGTGGCTAAATAAAGAATGTAGGCTAGCTCAAATTCTTAAATATATCAATACTACCTGTCTTTAAATATAGGTTATAGTAATATTATAATAATATAATTGCATAAAAAATAAACACACAATTTTTTGGGCTGGGAATTCTTAATGGCTGCGAAGAAAAGCTTATCTGCATGATCCAATTTCCTGAGCCTAGTAATAATATAATTGCATAGAACTTATACAACAAGTTTTGTAGGGGTGGCTACCAAGAAAAGCTTATCTGCATTACCCAATTTTCTGAACCATGTCAAGAACTAGTCTTGGAAACTGACCATTTGATGGATGGCAAACCCCTTAGATTAGCCATGCATCAAAACTGGTAATATTCCAACCAAATAGCACCATTTTTGGGCCTGTACCCTTGTATTTTCATTGGTTTGAACCCTTTGATTGAAGTTGAGTTTTCAATCAGTTTTGAAATTTTACTATCCACATATGGAAAAATGTGCTCAACTGAAACTTACTAAATAAATAGTTCATGTAGTGGGTAACATGTACTCAAAATTAGAGCGCCAACTGAGCTGTCAAATAGCAGATATTAGAGTGTGAAGATAAAGCCTATTGTAATATGTCAAAGATCTTTTCCCACCTTATATATATATATATATATATATACATATATATTTAAGCTAATTTTTCCCTTCATGGTATGGAAAGTTTCTCTACATTATCTTAAATATCTGCCACATGAAGGTTTTGTTGGTGCTCAAATTTTGTGGACATGTTGTCCACATGACCATCCATCCATCTAGCAAGTTTTAGCTCAACTGCACTCTCCCACTTGTCAATATAAAGTTCTGGAGAACCATTGAATGGTATATACTCAAACAATTTTTTATTCAACGGCTGAAAATCCTACTTCCATAAACAGTCAGCCACATGGTTAAGATGGGGTCCCAATCTTGACATGTGGCTAATCAAATAGTGGACCGCCTGACTGGACTGACTCTTTGTGTATTTAATAATAATCAATCGTGAAGGAAGGCATCATTTAGGGGTCTTATAATTAACATTTTCTTATATATATATATATATATATAAATTAGAGAAAAGGAGTTGCGGATTGGCAATGCACTAGACTCTAACGTGTGAATTTCTAAAAGTGAAACAAAAATGATGGTGTTCAACAACTTTTATCAAATAATGATACAATATTGACATCATATTTGTTTCATTTTTTAGAGATTCAAAAATCAAAGTCAAGTGTGCTGCCAATACACAATGCCTTTTCGGATTTTTCCCATTTAACATTTAAAAAAATTCTATCTACTTCTTCTTAAGGTGTACAATTAAAAAGGGGTTTCTACCCAAAAAAAAAAAATTAGGAGTGGTGAACTTGGGTTGAACTAGCTTGGCCCCCAAAGAACTCTGGCCCAAGAGAGGGCTGGGATGGGGTCTGGCCCAAGTTTAATTGATGGCTAGGCTTGGGCCCACCTTGATGTATTTATATTTCTATGTATCTATGTGCATATTAAATAGAGAAATCTAATTTGGTATTGGATAGACTTAAGAAGGTTTTCATACCTAAGATTGGGTTTTGAAAATGTTGATCTTGGATATTTCTCTTAACTTTCAAATAAGGATTATGAGATAGTTATATATATATATATATATATATTGGGTATGAAGATAATTCTTTAATGAATAATTTTTTTTGGTGGGTGCAGTAGGGATTTCAAAACTACATTAATGCCTCCATCAACCCAATGATTATAAGGAAGAGTATAGACTGTGGATTGATTATATTGTTTCTCCTTGAAGTCCTACTAATTATACTTTAAAACTAGGAGTATCTGGTCTATTATTTTTCAACAGAGAGATAATGGTAAATCTCCCCCACAGAGTATTACAAATAATATTTTTATTTTTTTTCTAGTTTTGTGCAATTTCATAGAAATATTAGAATATATTTAGCATATACTAGTGTGACAAAACGCGATGCCACTCCACAACTAAGCACCCCCTTTATTATATTCTTAGGTCCATATTTTAATTCAGGAAAAAAATGGCCACCACATTTCATCAGAGTACTACTTTCCTCTTTCCCATTTCTTCCAAAGCTCTTACCAAAAAAAAAAAAAATCTTCCAAAGCTCCAACTTCTAAATACACATGACTTTCTTAGTTCTATACAATAAATTTAATTTCTACCTGAATAGTAAAATCCAAACCCTTCTTCAGATTAGATCAGATTAAACAAACAAAAGCAGATATTTCATATTTGGGATTCAAAATCAGATGTAGACGAAGAGAAATACCCGACGGAGTCATATTGGGATTTAATAAACCCCGAGAGACTCGCAGATTCGGCAAGAACTCTTCTCCATCGGTTCACCCTCTTCATTTCTTTTGCAAAACGCACTTCGTGATCCTCAAAATGCTTCTTATAGCACCCAATCTGATCCCGCACAACCTCCGGTTCGACATCAAAGAAAACAGGCAAAACGAGCTGTCCGTTCTTGTCTCTGCATTCCATGATATCGACAAGCTCATCGAGACACCACCTTGAATTGGCATAATTCTTTGAAAAGATAATAACAGAAATCCTCGATCCATTGATGGCTTTGCTTAGCTCTGAAGCGATGTTTTCTCCTCTACGAAGCTCATCATCGTCTCTGAAAGTGTGGATGCCTTTTGCGATTAGGGCATTGAAGATTTGATCGGTGAAGTTATGACGAGTGTCTTCGCCTCTGAAGCTAAGGAAGACATCGTGATTGAAGCGAGGAGCGGAGGAGGAGGTAGAGGAAGAAGACGCCATGGAACAAGGAGGAAGAAGAGATCGAGGATGGAGATCGGATATGGAAATGGAGTCTCGAGGGGTCGGTTTCCTTTAACTGAGCTGAGAATCTGCGATGGAGTGGAGACTAAAACGACTTGGTACGACTTGGTTGTCGTAGCTCGTTTTCGTGGAGTGAAAGAATTGAAGAGAAGTCAGAAACAGACCATAAGGGGGAGCCGACATCAAACCTGCGATGAAATGAATGTGGGCCCACAATTACAAAGTTCTAACTTCCATTCCAATAAATTTCATGGGGAAAGGTTTACGCGGTTTTTATGGGTTCGGTTCTATTTTAGTTTGATTACCTAAAACTGAATAAAACCGGTGAAATTATACTTTTTTTACTATTTCAAACAAAATGTGAACTTAACAAATAAGGGGTTGTTTTGTTGTTGAAGATAAAAAAAAGTTGTTCTATTGCAATCATATACTAAAGGAGGGAAAGAGGTGGGGAGTGATGAGATTCATATCTGGATGATCGCATCATTCAATTAGCCGTGAGGGAAAATTTTGTTAAAAACTGGATGAGGAATACAATATGAAACCAAATAAATTAAAACCAAAATAAAATTGATTTCTTGTTTTTAAAATATGTTCTTATCCTCGATTCAGTTGGATTTTGGTTTGTATAGTTTGTAACTTGCAAGAATTGAAATCAAACCAAATAATTAAAACTAGGCGATTTGTGTGGATTTTTTTTTGCAATACATTTTCACTCATTTGTAACTAGATACATGTATAAATTTTGGAAAAGAGATCATTGTCGATTTGTGTCACTACTGCATCAGTGTTGGATCATTGAAAACTTGTATGGGCATTCGACAAAGTTAGGATTTTTCATTTAATAGGGGTGAGGTGATTATTTCATCTTTCCCATGTCTTGGCGTAGCCCCATGTAACTTGACATTCTCTTTTTCCCAATAATTTTCTAAAGAAAAGGTTCTTGAATAAGTAACATAGTGGAGCATGATCAAATTATTCTAAACATAGGAATTAAAGAACAAGGTTTTTTCCTTTAGGTTAATATAAGAAAGAACGAGGTCATTTCCTGTAAGGAAGAGAGGGGGTGTTAACTTATGACTTGGGTGCTTTCAAAGATTTTTTTTTTTTAAGAGATTTAATTCTTTGTCCATTTACATATAGTGTATGCTTTGTCAAAAGTCACCGACATATAAAAAAATCAAGAGTCGGTTTTAAATTTGAACTACCCCAAATTTCACATGACTCGGAGTCTTCTCCAAATCACATCAGAATCCTCTCTCTCTCTCTCTCTCTCTCTCTCTCTCTCTCATCAACATTCAACCACTCCCCTTCTGTCCACTGTTGCAGCACACCCTTCAACCTCTCCTCTGGCAATCTTCCTCCACCGTCGCTTACTACGTACTATGCTACCACTGCTATTAATCCACCACTACTATTGCTAGTCTGCTGCCGCTACTGCCACTCCACTTAGGCTTGTAACCTGAACTCCAATTTGGGTTCTTTCTCATGATTCCAATGCCATTGCGTATCAGGGTTGAAGAACAAAATTGTGGAAGGGTGATAAAAAAAAAAAATACTCCATAATAGTGATCATAGCCTTGGTTGAAGCCCCATAAAATAAACAACACTTTCACAAGACTAATAAATATTCATAGAATATTTCAACTCAAACTCACAATCAACGAACTTAAACAATGAAAGAACAAGGACTTCCTTCTACTAGGCAATCCACTTAAGATTTAACAATGGGTGAAGGTCATCCAAATCCAAAAGAGGATGATGATAGGATTTGTGGAAGGCGTGTGATCAAGCGCCCAAAATCCATGTGAATGCTAATTTTGAGGACCCTTTAGAATCTTTAGCTGGTCAAGAAACTTTTGATTTATATAAAAAGAAAAAGAAAAAAAAATTTTGATTTATTTTGTTAGTCAAACTTACTAAAATATTCATAGGAATGCACATACAATCAAATAGAGAAGGAAGAACGAAGATGCAATAGCAAGAAGACTATGGAGGCTTTACTCTTCCTTTATAAAACGTGTTGCTTTATTTAGTGGGGTGGGGGTTCTTCATATGATCACTATTAACATGCAAAATTCTAGTAAAATACACTGTTAACGGGTTAAAAAACTCTGTGCCAGGGTTGGGGCCTACACGGCAGTATCTGGTGGTGGGTGTGGATTGTGTACGGATTCAAGAAAATTTTTTTTTAAAAGAAAAATACTGAGTTTAATGGGAATTTAATCGCACACACTAGAACGGTAAAGGAAATTATAAGGAAAAAGGGGTGCAGATAAGGGTGTTCAATCGAAATCAAAACCAAAAATCAAATCTAGTTCTGGATCAAATACCCTAAACCAAATTCAATCCTATTATAATATGGTTAAATCTTGGATTTGAAATAAGTATTTATAATTCGATTTGATCCAGATTTAGATTTATGTCAAGAATTGGCAGATCTAACCAAAATCGGACTGAATAACTTAATGTCGCTTTTTCCTCTTTAACTAAAAACTTGACTCAACTAATATGGAAACCCAACATAATTAATCACCTAAATGATAAATTGTCTTATAGAGGTACAATTATTGTCCAACTGTAAAACCATCTTCTTTTTTTTTTCCTTAGGACTCATGAACCGTGAGTTAAATGATTTACTTAATTGTAACTCTTCAAGTTTGAAGTATTATGTTCTTCCTCTTCTCACGATTAGCATAGCAACGACTCTTTGTCTTAGACAAAGTTGCAGTAGCTGAAAGTGTCCCTTTTTCCTTTTCTCACGATTTTTCGACGGTTATTCGGCCGATTCTTCTCAACAACATTACAGTAGGTTAGTTTTCCATCTCCTACAACATTGCATTTGTTTGATTTTCAATCTCCAATAGGGTTGCAGCTTTTTGTGTGAGTTTTCTTATCTTTTTGATTTACATGTGTTTTTTCTTGAAATAGAATTTGGAAATTATTGTTTTTTATCTATAGATATAATATTGAGACTCATCCAATCTGTTATATTGTGGATAATTGGGCGTTTGAGACAAATCTTAATGGGTCGTTGAGCTACGGACTTTCACCATTGTTTATTGCTTGTTCCCAAATAGGAATCAGAACCAGACCAAAACCGGATTAGATCGGGTACAAGTATCAATTTTTAGAATCAAGACGGGATTTGATCTGGTTCTGGATCACACTAACAGTTGTTGGAACAGAAGCCGGATCCGAACCAAATAACTGGTTCCAAACCGATTGACACCCTTAGGTGCACACTAACCTTGTAGTGCCTACTCTTCCCTCAGAAGTTGCAAACTAGTGCACTAGGCATTGGATTCATGATTTGGCTTCTAACCTCTTATTGAAAAAACATGACTCATCTTGATCATGTTTGATTCATCCAAATCATCAAGTTTTCAAGAGGATGAACTGAATTAGATGTATGCTGATATCGTTTTTTTCCCTAAGCGAAGAAGATCTACAGGAGAGCAAAACTTTTTTTTTTTTTTTATGAAATAATTCTTTTTTCTATGAACATGACTTTGGAGACAGCCACTCCTACAAAATAGAGGTAAAGCTTTGTATATTTGAAGCTCCCAAACCTGACAGTAGTGGAATCATCGTGTACTAAATTACTTTCTTGTATTGCATAAGGGTTTTTTTTATCCAAAGTGGCCCACTAATAGAAGAGGAAGCAAGAGAGAAATGGGAGGGAAGGATGCTCTTATCCTTTCCTTAATATGTCCTTTTCAATAAGAATCATAAAAAGTTTATCCTTACTCCTTAAGGAAGCAACCAGGATGAATGAAGAATCATAAAAAGTTTATCCTTACTCCTTAAGGAAGCAACCAGGATGAATGGAAGAGACCTTCCCTATAGCTTAATAAAATTGTCCACGTTTGCAGTGCCGAAGCTTCCCTCCCCCGTTTGACTTGACTCTATGGGTCTTTTTCTTTTTTTTTTTCTTTTCCTTTGTTTTGTTGTCTGTTAAATTTGGCAGAAGGTTCCCTGAGCCCTACGTTAGTCCAGCCACTAACGGGTGACTCGACTCTTTCTTCTTTTGTACTATTCCTGTCTGTTTTGTTACATTTTAGATGTGGGAGAAGATTTCTTAAAAGGTAACGTGACTCTACGTTAGAGTATAGTTATTAAATTTGGATTTGAAAATTATTCGGATGAAGAATTATTTGAATTAATTCATTTCATTAATTTAATGATTCAATCAATAAAGCAGAGATAATAAAATTCTAGACTGAGAGGGGGACTGCACAAATTCAACTAGACGCACATCACCCATTATGCATGTTCATTTTAAAGACTAGAACGAAAGTAATGATTGTAAGACTTAATCAAACCAAAATGGGATGAAAGATTTATTTATTATTATTATTATTTTTTTTTTTGTAGAAGTGTGAGAGATTACCTCAGGAAAAATAAGCTTTGTTGGTTTCTGTTAAAAAAAAAAAAGTAACATTAAGATAATCATACTATTTTCTAAAAGCTTATTGACTTATTCAAGATAAAGTTTTTTTTTTTTTACATGGGATGAAATTCGGTTATAATTCGGATAAAATTCAATTTGACCGAATTATTCGTGAATTTTAAAAAATTTTATAAAATTCGAGAATTTTTCAGAATTTTTTATTTGATTTGGATTCGGACAAAATTACTTGTAAAATTCGATAAAATTCTTTTCGACTAATTCGGAGAATGTAATAACTAGGCGTTAGAGTGGGTTCAATGGGAGAACATGCAAAAAAATTATTAGGGAAAGGATTTCTGCCTTCCATGAGACCATGAGGGGGGGATCATTTTGGCAATTTCGCCCCCCCCCCTTTGTGTCTCTAGCCAAGCAACAATTGAAAGTGATGTTTCGAAAATCACACAATAAATATGGGTCATTCATTTGTACCGTTTTTTAATATAAATTTATGTTCTAATCCACTCACACATGTCTGACCAACATACATGCATAGACATGCATGGTTTTTGTGCCAATAGAATTTGATTGAACTAGACTTTGAAATTTTATATGTGTTTAATTCAGGCCATGCTTTTTTAATCTAACGGTCGGAATAGACATATCGTATGTCCACATGATAGAATAGATGACTTGTGACATTCAAAAAAATAATATACTTATGTAATGATAACAAATTTCACCATTTAAGAATGAAAAATTCCTATAATATAATTAATATGGTGAATTAAAAAATAAATTACATTTTTAAGATAACAAACTTTTTTTTTTTAATGATGATAAATCCTGCCATTTCATATAATTATTACATTAAATATTGCATTAACTAACTTTTAACTTTTTGGAAACCTTTATATACCCTTACATTAAATATTTTTTTGGAATAAGACGGGGAATCAAAAGAATGTTACGGTTTCTTAGTTCTCTACTTTAGCGATATAAGTTGCACCTAAATTGTAAAATAATATATATTGATGCCACTTTTTTTGCTTCTCTTAGAGTAATTTGAATTAAAAATTAGTCGCCATCTGCATTCTTCCAACTTAAGAATCTACAAATTTCTACTCATTGGGTTTTTTTTTTAACATTAAGTTAAGGTTTGAAACTCTGATCAGGTTGATGAGGATCAGAATCAGTCTTCAGATCGAACCAATCTTGCACATAAATTAGGGTCATTTAGCCCAATTCTAGCTGGTTTTGATCCAATCAAAATCAGAAGTAGCCAAGACCAATCCCGATCTTGATTCCTTGTTTTTAAAACCTGCATTAAGTGCCTAATTAAGTTTTCATCGTAAGATACATACCAAAACAGTTATTTTATTTTAATTTTTTATAAAATGTAAGTTCTGTTTGGTTGCAAGGGAAGTAAAGAAAAATATTTCCAATTGTTATAGAACATATTTCATTTTCCAGAGAAATATTTGAATTTTTCGTGCAATCAAACAGTAAAAATAATTTTTTATAAAATATATTACACTTCTCAACGAAACATATGTTCTTGCTTGAGAACCAAGTGGAGCCTAAGCAATTTTTAAGAATGAAAATAAAAATTTATTGTCAAATAAATCCCTCGATAAACAATTAAATATTTTTATCATGGTTATTAAAATTTCGTGGGTGAGTAGTGCCCAGGATGGTGAAATGTCTTGATATTCAGAGACTCTTATCAATCCATCTCTACGAGCGATTTCAATCTCAGGTATCGGTTTCAATTGATATCGATCCGAATCAACCCATATCAACCTGAATTGGTTAATTTATTTCTATTTTTTATTAGATTTTTTTTTCTTTTTCTTTTTTACAAATTTTCGAGATTAGTCTCTGGTACAATCCGACTAATCCAATACCGAATTAGAACCTTGATCTCCACAGTTGATAATAGCAGCTTTAAAGATTGGAGTATCAGGCTGGAAATGGATCGTAAGAACTGAGTGAAAGATTAGGGCCCGTTTCATTTTGTTTCTCTTGTGTCTATGTCTAGAAACAGTAGAAATTGTTTTTTCTGTTTCTATGCTAAGAAACGATTTTTGAAAATGCAAAAAGGTGTTTGATTTTTCTGTTGCCGAACATTTTCAACAGTGTAGCCGAGTTCAAGACATGAGTGAAGGCACGACGTTGTAGAAATGCAACTCACAAGTGAAGGCATGACGTTGGAGTTGCATGTATGCTTCATGGAAATGAGCTTCAGAAGAATGAAGGCAATCTGAAACTGTGAGCTTCACACAACAATGGGTTGGCATTTGGGTAGGTCAAGTAAAAAATCGGGCATTTCACAATTTTTGTCGCCCCCATTTGTTTTTGTTGTTAGAAAGAGAAACATAAGTCTAACTTGTTTCTTCATTCCTGTTTCTAAATACACAAAAAGGCATAAATTTATCTTTTTGTTTCAAAAAACGAGTGAAATTAAATAGAAAAATCAAACGGTTTTTGAGGTACTTTTCCATTTCTGAGCATAGAAAAACAAAAAAACTGTTTCTAGAAACAAAATCAAACAGGCCTAATCTCAAAGCATGTGTAGGCGTTTGGCGTTTAGGGAAGGAGAACGAAAGATGCAGCCAAACAAGTGGCCTAGGCATTAAGTCATTGATAGGCCCTATGGGCTTCATATTTGACCTCATAAGAGGCCTGGGTTTAAAAGCCATGGGTTTGGGCCTCGTATAAATAGGCTTATTTTAAGCTGGGTTGTGGGTTATATACATATTGGGCCTTACCCTAGATCCAATGCCTAGAGCGCTGCCAGCAAAGTTGGTTTGTAGAAGCTGATGCCTAAAAGTCTGAGGATCAACTTCAGCCACATACGGATATGACCAATTCGTACTGATATCGATATCTTTATTAATCAAGACTGATATGCTTATCGATACCGTGACTAAATACTTACACATGAAATCAATTAATAGAGAAAATTGGGAGTCACCACCGAGATTACTCGGAATATTTTCTTATAACAATCCTCTTCGCACACTGAAAATCCGCAAAGAAACTATGTTTTTTGGTTCCTATTGATTGATCTGAAGCTCTAGAGAACACGATTAGGGTTGGACCATCAATTCTGGATAGATCAATTTCCTATTTAAACCATTTTTTGTCGCTCTTTCCAGAATATCAATAATAATCAGAAGGAAGAAAGACACAGCATATGCAAAAAAACCACACTGCCCCACGTTGTATACACTCTCATGCCCTAATGTATACATGTGTCAGTGAGGTTCTATTGCCTTAATCAGAATAATCAATTCCCAAATATTTTGTTTTTTGCATAGTATTTCTACATCTGTTTCCATAATTTCTCTTGTTAGGATTAGGGTTTGCTCATTCACACTAACAGAAAGTCAAATCACAACTTGTTAGGTCAGGCAGTAAAAATAAGACTAAATATTAGGTTTTGAAAACAAAAAGAAATGTTGATGTAAAATCAAAGTGGAAGGTTTCCCACAATGTCAGTAAAATAAGGAATATGCATGCTACAACATGAAGGCTGAAGAATGATACTATACATATAGGGTTTAGATGGTTAAATAGGATTTACCCTATATTATAACTGATGTAGTAGTAGTAATAGTAGGATGAATAAGTGTGGTCCATTGGGCCCCATGCTACCCCTATGTGGGTCCTTGTCTCCCGTCGTACCTTGCATCCAAAAAAAAAAAAAAATTCCAAAACCACTAGAGAAGAGTGGGAGATAGATCCCAATAAACTTATAATAAAGGGTGCTTTTGTTGGAGACACCTTTGGCATTGTTCATAGAGGGATTTTATGAGGACGACAATCTTCTTTAATGCACATCAAATGATTGGAAAGCGTTTGAGTGCATACCCCGGTGTTACCAGCCATATGACATGTGCCGGAGGGATTGCCACACTTGAGAAGATCCGGATCCTCATGCTCTGATTCTGTTTAAAAATAAAAGAGAAAAATTATAACTTCAAGCCAATCAAAGCATGGAGTGCTCCACAATGGGATACTAGTGCAATCATCTGAGCCTTGCATTAGGAGTTAAGATTAATGTTAGAAATCCTAGAACAGAAGCTTGACATTGTCAAAGCAAGAAAAATGCTAATACAACATTCACTAGATTGATGACTTAAGGTCGTGACATATTCCAAATTTTTTTTTTCCTCTTTTGGGGCTCGGTGGTCTGATATTTGAAACCCCTACCTGTAAGGTTTCACCACTTTTTGACTAACACTTTATTTTGATATTGTAAGGGCCACTGATTAATCTATGTCTGTACTAAAGGTTATTGCGCAAAACCCTATTATGCAACAGAATATAGTTGATCCTAGGTGTCTAGTTTCTGTTAACACTAGTTTATTGTAAATTATTTTCTTTCTTCAAATAAAAAAAATAAAAAAATAAATAAAAAAGAACACTTAAAATAACTATAAATAAAATATATGGAGGGGAATTCATCTGCATCTTTGGAAACATGCCGGGAAAAGGAAAACTATCTCATCATGTGGTCCTTGCACTAAGATATAAGGGTGTGTAAAATTATTAATACCCTTATGAACACTCTCATTGACCCCGTGGTGTAGGAGCAGCCATTCGACCAAGCATCAAAAGCATAGGTTTAAACTGTCTCATCTGAAAATCAGTAATCTAACATGCGAGATTCCAATAGATATTAAAAAAAAAAAAAAATCCAATAGATATGTTTTTTAAATGATAGATTCTAATAGATACATATCCAAATTTTAGATTTGAAAGAGAGGCCTGACCGCATGACCAATGTGGTGAACGTGTAAGCAGTCGCAAATGAGTCCAACAACCCAAGATTTGCCTTTTTTTTCCCCCTATATTCTCCCACGCTACTTCTAGAAAGTAGAAACAACTATTTCTCAAGGCAAGATCTTGCATGAAATTCAAAATTCCATTTCGAAGCATGCAGGCAGCATCAAAATTCGTGCTACCCAAGTTGGAGGAAATTTTTTCCAATCAAGAAGACAACAAGGGTATCAAACCTGGCCCAAATCGGTGAAAGTGAAACAAAACCGAACTGATCGATAAAAATCCAAATGAACTGAATCAATAACTGGTTTTGGATTAGGGTATTGTGAAATTGGTTGACAATTGAATTGCATCAAAACCAATCAAAACTTCACCGAACACATACCAGAATTGAACCCAAACGGATATTAACCCAAAAATCATAAAAAAATGTGTTATAATAATAAAATAAACCCAAATCCGACCAAACCTTATAATATCAAACTAATAAGAGAAAAACGAATAAAAACCGAACTGAAACTGAATTATTAGTTTGTGTTATGTTTATTGCCTCGAATTCTTGACCTAACACATTTTGAAGAATGACTCGCTTCAACATATTTTGGTGACGACCCAAATGAGATTTCTTTATTCTTAGATCTGTGATGGTAGTAGAAAGCCTAGCACTAATATGGGGGTGTAGGGGCTACGTCCCACTGTACGAAACAACCTGATCGACTATGACCCAATGAATTGACCCCCGATTTGGAGGAGTATATAATGTACTATCGTCTTGTTAAGCAAGTAGTGAAATTTAGGGTTTTTTCGTGTTAGGCTTTTTAGGCAAGTTTACTTTGCTGCGATTTGGGTGCTCTTGGGAGAAATCTGCATCATAATTTTTCTTCAAACATAGTAAATCATCTTTTTCTTCATCCATGGATATAGCACACAGTAGTGTGTGAATCTCGTTAAATCTCTAATTGTCTGAATCTGTATTTATTTTTTTTTCGTTTTTGTTTATGTTTGTTCAGACTATTTGATTTCGGATTCACCCATTTCCATATCGAAACCGATTCAGCTTAATTAAAATCGGACTGAATCAACCGATTGACACCCCCTACTACCACCCAAACAATACTAATTCCAAGTTTGAACTCCTTTGTAGGTTGGATTGCCTATATGTGGTTTCCCATCAATGTGGACCAAATGTAGAAGAATCATCACACATTGACAATGGCAGCGTAGTTGACAAGTCTTCAGTCTCGGATTGTCACGATCTTGGATGACCCTTCATGCTGCCATCAAGAGAGAGAGAGAGTTCCACTTGTCTTTCTCTTCCCAGTGTTCCCACATTCACAAAAGGGTCATGAATCATGAAGTTAATTTCGTTGACAATGTAGTAATACAAGGGTGCGCAAAACGCTGCTTACTGAGGCCACTGCCTACTTATACCATTCATTCCTTCCTTTCTGTCACCAACCATTTCCTTTTGCTCTATATCACCAACAAAAGAGAGTAAGAAGATCACAAGGAAACCAAGGAAACACAGACAATGAGCGGAGCTGGGAAGACTGTGTGCGTCACTGGCGCTTCTGGGTACATTGCCTCATGGCTTGTGAAGCTTCTGCTCGCCAAAGGATACACTGTCAAAGCTTCTGTTCGCGACCTAAGTCAGTATATCTTCTTCTTCAATTTACTATGTTTCATATGTTGTTGCGACAACTTTGGCTCTTACAGCACTTGTTAGTAACATGGTAAAACTCATCCTTGAAAATTAGCCGTTAACAAGAGGGTGCCCAAATATATATAAGTCTCCCCATGGGGCTACCTTAAAAAGGACCCCAAAAAAGCTCTGTTATCATCACTGTGACGACCCAAGCCTGGGATAAGGTTAAGAGTCCCACCCGCGAGCGGTGATCTCACGATCACATTTTTCTTAAGTTGCATGTGACACCTAAGAATACGGTAAGTACCAAACCTGGCTGGGAGATCAGTGAGGTATCTCCACCAAGAATACGACAAGTACTAGGGGATTTGGGAGATCGATGAAGGTGTAGAAACTTTAGTCTCACATCGCCTAGGGAGAGATCATTAGGCTAGTTAATACCTCTAGCCTCTTTAACATGGCACAATGCATTTGCTTTGAGGTCCATGGGCCAAAAAGAGCAATATTGTGTAAGGTTAATGGGACTGGAGGCATAACACTTGATACCAAGACAAGGATGCCTGTCTTCTTGTTGTTCTAGTAATTCTGTTCGTATATTGTGGCAGGTGATCCAAAGAAGACTGAACATTTACTTGCTCTTGATGGGGCGAAGGAAAGACTTCATTTATTCAAAGCAAACTTATTGGAAGAAGGATCATTTGATTCTTTAGTGGATGGATGTACAGGTGTTTTCCATACAGCATCTCCATTTTATCATGCAGTCACAGACCCACAGGTTCATTCCTATTACATCCCTTTGTTGGCTGAAACCCAATCGCCACACACATATCCAACACCCTTGAGATAGTTTCAACTGTTAATTTTCATTTCATAATAAGCATTTGTGACTATTCTGATTAATGTACATTCTCTGTTTTACTCTGCATTTCAGGCTGAATTACTTGATCCTGCATTAAAGGGGACTCTTAATGTTCTTGAATCCTGTGCAAAAACACCATCTATTAAAAGAGTGGTTGTAACATCCTCTCTAGCTGCAGTTGCATACAATAGAACACCTCGAACTCCAGATGTGGTAGTTGATGAGACTTGGTATTCAGATGCTGAGTTTTGCAGAGAGAATAAGGTGTGTAGTTGTGCAGCTCCTTGAGCTCTTGTGCTTGGTTCTATTAACACCTACTTTGACATTTCAATCTTCTACCTCACTATTAATTTACTAGTCCAGTATAACTATTGAGCTTCTTGTTCCCGTATAGAGTTGGTATCTACTTTCGAAGACCTTGGCTGATGAGGCTTCCTGGAAATTTGTAAAAGAGAAGGGGATCGACATGGTTACAATAAATCCGTCCATGGTGATTGGTCCTCTTTTACAGCCAACACTAAATACAAGTGCTGAAGCAATTCTGAACTTAGTAAATGGTATGTTTACCTTTCATTCTTTCATTTTAGTTCTTCTCCTCCCCCACACCACCCCCCCCCCCCAAAAAAAAAATAAAAAAAGAAACACCATTTCTTATTCTCCCAAGGACCTTCTTATTTGCCTAAATTCGTTTCTGTGAACAGATATGGATATCAATGACCAGTAGTTTGCAGGTTGGTCAAGCTACAGCAGTGGCCAATTGCCTTGAGCCCTTGATGCCTAGTAAATGCCTTGGCAAGGCCAAGACCTTATTAGTCTTATGATGATAAGTGTGAATGTTTTAACTGATGCAGGAGCACAAACATATCCCAATGCAACATTTGGATGGGTTAATGTTAAAGATGTTGCTGATGCACATATTCTGGCATTTGAGAATCCTTCAGCCAATGGAAGATATGTTTTAGTCGAGAGAGTTGTTCATAATTCACAACTTCTGAAAACTTTGTGTGAACTTTATCCAACTTTGCCTCTTCCAAAAAAGTAAGTTTTAGTTCTAAAACATGGCTGTGTTTCTCTTGGATAGAGATGTTCAACATTTTTCTTGTTCTTTGTTTTAGTTCTATGTTTTAATATGACTCCTCCCTTGAGTTTGAAGAGATATGTTTTCAGTATTCAAGCGCCATTTTGAATGTTTTTTGTCACTAAAGAAATGTACTAGTCTCTCTTTTTATATGGTAAATATTGATTTTTCATTCTTGGCAGGTGTGCTGATGACAAGCCTTATGTGCCAACCTACCAAGTTTCCAAGGAGAAACCAAGAACCATAGGGGTTAATTACACTCCTCTGGAGGTGAGCCTGAAGGAAACCGTTGATAGCTTGAAGGAGAAAGGCTTTTTTTAGTTCCTGAAGCTTGTTCAATAGAAGTCATGCAAATAAGACAGAAGACAAGAGTGTGGACTTAACAAAATCTGGTTGCTTTAAGCTTCCATCTTTTCAGTGTTTACAGGATTTGAGTCGCTATATCATTTGGAAAACTGTACTAAAAATGTCCAGAGATCATTCTATGTTCAGTTTTTGCAGTTAAATATAAAGTTTCAGAATTTTTGGATTCTGTGTAACAGTTCCTTCTTAAGTTTCCTTTTTTTTTTTTTGCCTTTTTTGGGGGGTGGGGGGCTATTGTTGCATATACAGCCCTGCAGCTAAGCTAGGTGATTGCATGGTGAACTAGAAAACTGTATTGATATACCCATACCCTGGTTTTTTGGCCATTTTATCCACTCATTTACAGATACCACTACTAGAGTATTGATATTGTATTGCTATTAGGTACCGATGATACCGATATGTATCGATATGATACCGATCTCTCGAACCGGGGGCCTTATCCTTCACAAATTCAGGTGTCTACTGGCAAGTATCAATAGAGCCTTGGCATGATGGAACTTAGAAATGGAGAATTTTATTTAAAACAAGACCAGTTCTGTGAAATTGATGGAAACATAGAGAAAAAAAAGGACCCTATGATATATTTCAACCAAGGAATACATAAAAAGTGAGTCATATGATATTGACATAAGGGCCAATCCAAAATACTGCCAAATCCAAATACTGCTTCATACATTCGATGTTTGTGACTATTCATAAATCTAGTTTTCATGAATTGGATTGGTATTAGTTTCATTGATATCAATACAATATTGATCCGTATCGGCCTAGATTTTTTGGTTTTACCCTTACTTTAAATTTTAAAAAAAAATGTATTTTTTTTTTCCACTTGATTATCCAAGATCGACCATGTGTCAATATCAGCCGACCGATACCTCAATACCTGCTCTGTATTCAAGACTTTGGCTCTGATACTACTTGTTAAGAAATTAGATAGAACTCATCCTTAAAATCTCACCATTAAGAAGAGGATGTCAAAGTATGTATAAGTCTTCACATCGAACTACTCACATCCAATGTGTGATTATTAATTCCACCTTCGAACCCCAACATATGTCAAATAGGTTGTGATGAATCACCGCAAAAGGTCTGATGATCATAATCTAGGTTGTCACCAAATCTCATGCTATGAAGGACGAAAGCAAATTTTTGTTTCTAAGGTGAATGGTTACCTACATATTAATAACTTTGTCTTCAGAACTATAAATATTGAATTTTATTAACTGCCATAAAACCTATAGTTTTATGGAATTCCTTGCCATGTTGGAAATGAAGGTTGTCAAATTGTTATATCATTTCTACCAAAAAAAAAAAAAAAAAAAATTGTTATATCATTTGAAAGACACTACTAAAATTACTCAGAGGGCCTTCAATGTTCAATTTTGACAGTTAAATATAAAGTTTCAGAAAATGTGGTATAACAATTCCTTTTTAAGTTGGACAAAATTTTTTTTCACGGGTTGCTGAATGATGAGACGGTCCTAATGTAGCCCCCTCTCACTTCACCTCTCCCCCCTATTGTAGTATTGTCTATCGTCGCAATGGGTCACCGTGGTCTTAGGAAACTCGTTCCTTTTATTTTATTTTATTGTTTTATGGGTGGGAGTGATGTGGGGTTTGAAGTTGTTGAATAAACAGGCCTACAGTTAGGGGATGTGTATGGTGGACTAGAAAACTGGATTCAAGACAACCGTTGATCCACCTGAATGGTAGCTAATTAAGGCTCTGTTCATTGCAATGTTAAATGGAAGTTTAAACCTAAGAAAAATTTTTTTTTTTGTCATTCTCCTGTAATTATCCTATATTTACTTAGACTCTCCTCTACTTAAACCATTTTTTTTTTATTCTCACAAAAATGTAAACTTTCCCCACTCTTTTCAAACTCGCCTCTACTAAACTTCCTTTTCTGATTCCCCAAAAAGTAAACATTCACAACCTTTTCTCTCCTGATAATTTTAAAACTCTAAATTTCCCTTGCTTACTTCGCCTCACGGCCTCACCCCCTCCTACAGCCAGTGTTTTTACCACCTTCCGAAATCTTTTTTGAACATTTTACCTTATTTCAAGGAAGATGAAAAAGCCTCCTGGTTATGAATGAGATGATATGAGTTCTTGTGATTGATTTGGATAAGCATGTCAATTGGTCCAATTCTAACACGTTTACATTTTGATAAGTTTAAATCAAAACTTAACCAAATAAAAATCAATCAAAATTAGAATTGTTTTGTCATAGGTCCGATTTTGTTGATTTCTATTCAATTTCGTTATTTGTGGTGACACTTTTGGAAAAAAGTAATTGAGACAATCTTAGTTTTTCAAACCCTAAATATTCCCCATGATTTTCCCCATTCTCCCTTGATCTCCCCCACTCATCCTTTTTTCCCACACCTATGTGATAAAACGAACCGTTCCCTCTTTTTCCTTTTATTTTTTTTTTGCCAACAATGGGTATCCTAGTCCCACGGGCTCATATAGGCATGGTTGCAAGTATCGATATTGTATCGATATTGGTTAAGACCGATACCTGATACTTAACTGATCCAGATCAAATACCTATATCATTTTAGGGGTAAAGCAGTAAAAAACTATACTTTTTAAAAAGATAATAAGGGCAAAAGTGACCAATACGCACTGATCCGATTCGATTTAGATCAATAATATCATATCAATATCGTGAGAAACCGATATCAGTATCGATACCGTGAAACAAATCCTTCCATAAAGGTTTTTTTATTTATTTAACAGCTGTGAAGTTTCAATAGAGATTTTTTCAGTACATTCAATAGCGCCCTATCTATTGAATCCGATTTATCCATAGATTTTTTTTATTTATTTTTTTATTATTATAGCCTCCTTGATTATATATTTAAGTTGCCCCACATATCGGTTGTTTGTTTTCATATAAAAAATGGGGTGATTAGGATGGTTATCCATCTCTAAATATAGTAGAGAATTTTATTGAAAAAAAAGATCAATTCTATATAGATGGAAACACGGAGAAAACAAAGGACCATATGACATATTCAAAACAAAGGATACCATAAAAGGTGAGTCATATGACATTCACATAATACATTCAATGTTTGTGACTATTTACATCAGCCCTGAGGTCATATTCCAAAGCCTGACATAAGATATGACACAAGGTTGGGTACTTGGGTGTCACATATAGACCAAGGTGGGCCATATCAATCTTTACTAACAAGCAAGCTGAGCCCTCTGTACCATCCTTGATCCTACCCTTTTGGATATTAACCCTTTAGACTTTGGACAGTGCCCTCTGTGATAGAGGTGTTTCACTCTTCTTTCTCTACCAAGTACCAACGGTCTTTCATTTTTTATATTTTTTTGGAAGATCTTCCCACACAAAATCATGAATCGTGACATATATTTCGTTGACAATTGATGTAGTAGTTGTGCCCAAACGCCGCCTAGTAATGCCTCGCACTTCCTATTTATACCATTCATTTCTTCCTTTCTGTTAACCATCAACCAAAGAGAGCGAGGTAACCAAGGGAACCAAGGAACCAGAGACAATGAGCGGTGTTGGGAAGATGGTTTGCGTCACAGGCGCTTCTGGGTACATCGCTTCATGGCTTGTGAAGCTTCTGCTCGCCAAAGGATACACTGTCAAAGCTTCTGTTCGCGACCCAAGTCAGTATTTACATTCTTGAATCTCTCAATTCTCATATTTTGTGTCTCGTAGATGCTTTATTGTCTATATTTTGAGATTTGATTCTGGGTTACTCGTAGTGTCTTCAATTAGTTCTATTTCGATTCTGTTTGGAATTATAGAACAACCCATTTCAGGGTTTTTGCCTTATCATCTTGAATCCACCGTAACATTTGACTGCTGAGGTTATTATGTACCGGGAGATTCGATAATAACACGCCTTGCTGATGGCTGCCCTTTGACAGGATCGTTGAGGTGAATTGTTATATGTGCAAATGGGTATTATCTCAAATAGATTGTCTAGAAAGTTAAAGGACCCTAAAAGACCTTGTTTCTCACTCGATTCTCTCATTCTGGTGTTGCCATGGATCATCACCTCAGAAGGTCTGATGATCATAATCTGGGTCGTCACCACAATTCACGCTGTAAAGGCAATATTGTTTCTAAGGTGCATGTTCACACTTCACCCACATATTAATAATTGGACAAAGTTTTCCTGAGTCGTGCGGCGAATTCACCATGTGTAGATCCAACAGAGGCGNAAAAAAAAAAAAAACACCATTTCTTATTCTCCCAAGTACCTTCTTATTTGCCTAAATTTGTTTCTGTGAACAGATATGGATATCAATGACCAGTAGTTTGCAGGTTGGTCAAGCTACAGCAGTGGCCAATTGCCTTGAGCCCTTGATGCCTAGTAAATGCCTTGGCAAGGCCAAGACCTTATTAGTCTTATGATGATAAGTGTGAATGTTTTAACTGATGCAGGAGCACAAACATATCCCAATGCAACATTTGGATGGGTTAATGTTAAAGATGTTGCTGATGCACATATTCTGGCATTTGAGAATTCTTCAGCCAATGGAAGATATGTTTTAGTCGAGAGAGTTGTTCATAATTCACAACTTCTGAAGACTTTGCGTGAACTTTATCCAACTTTGCCTCTTCCAGAAAAGTAAGTTTTAGTTCTAAAACATGGCTGTGTTTCTCTTGGATAGAGATGTTCAACATTTTTCTTGTTCTTTGTTTTAGTTCTATGTTTTAATATGACTCCTCCCTTGAGTTTGAAGAGATATGTTTTCAGTATTCAAGTGCCATTTTGAATGATTTTTGTCACTAAAGAAACGAACTAGTCTCTCTTTTTTTATGGTAAATATTGATTTCTCATTCTTGGTAGGTGTGCTGATGACAAGCCTTATGTGCCAACCTACCAAGTTTCCAAGGAGAAACCAAGGACCATAGGGGTTAATTACACTCCTCTGGAGGTGAGCCTGAAGGAAACCGTTGATAGCTTGAAGGAGAAAGGCTTTTTTTAGTTCCTGATAGCCTGAAGGAAACCGTTGAAGTCATGCAAATAAGACAAAAGACAAGAGTGTGGACTTAACAAAATCTGGTTGCTTTAAACTTCCATCTTTTCAGTGTTTACAGGATTTGAGTCGCTATATCATTTGGAAAACTGTACTAAAAATGTCCAGAGATCATTCTATGTTCAGTTTTGGCAGTTAAATATAAAGTTTCAGAATTGTTGGATTCTGTGTAACAGTTCCTTCTTAAGTTTCCTTTTTTTTTTTTTTTTTTTTTTTGGGGGGTGGGGGGCTATTGTTGCATATACAGCCCTGCAGCTAAGCTAGGTGATTGTATGGTGAACTAGACAACTGTTTTGATATACCCATACCCTGGTTTTTTTACCATTTTATCCACTCATTTACAGATACCACTACTAGAGTATTGATATTGTATTGCTATTAGGTACCGATGATACTGATATGTATCGATATGATACCGATCTCTCGAACCGGGGCCTTAGCCTTCTCAAATTCAGGTGTCTACTGGCAAGTATTAATAGAGCCTTGGCATGATAGAACTTAGAAGTGGAGAATTTTATTTAAAACAGGACCAGTTCTGTGATATTGATGGAAACATAGAGAAAAAAAAGGACCCTATGATATATTTCAACCAAGGAATACATAAAAAGTGAGTCATATGATATTGACATAAGGGCCAATCCAAAATACTGCCAAATCCAAATACTGCTTCATACATTCAATGTTTGTGACTATTCATAAATCTAGTTTTCATGAATTGGATTGGTATTAGTTTCATTGATATCAATACAATATTGATCCGTATCGGCATAGATTTTTTGGTTTTACCCTTACTTTAAATTAAAAAAAAAATGTTTTTTTTTTTTTTTTTTCCACTTGATTATCCAAGATCGGCCATATGTCAATATCAGCCGACCGATACCTCAATACCTGCTCTGTATTCAAGACTTTGGCTCTGATACTACTTGTTAAGAAATTAGATAGAACTCATCCTTAAAATCTCGCCATTAAGAAGAGGATGTCAAAGTATGTATAAGTCTTCACATCGAACTACTCACATCCAATGTGTGATTATTAATTCCACCTTCGAACCCCAACATATGTCAAATAGGTTGTGATGAATAACCTCAAAAGGTCTGATGATCATAATCTAGGTTGTCACCAAATCTCATGCCATGAAGGACGAAAGCAAATTTTTGTTTCTAAGGTGAATGGTTACCTACATATTAATAACTTTGTCTTCAGAACTATAATTATTGAATTTTATTAACTGCCATGAAACCTATAGTTTTATGAAATTCCTTGCCGTGTTGGAAATGAAGGTTGTCAAATTGTTATATCATTTCTACCAAAAAAAAAATTGTTATATCATTTGAAAGACACTACTAAAATTACTCAGAGAGCCTTCAATGTTCCATTTTGACAGTTAAATATAAAGTTTCAGAAAATGTGGTATAAGTGTACAACAATTCCTCTTTAAGTTGGACAAAATTTTTTTTCACGGATTGCTGAATGATGAGACGGTCCTGATGTAGCCCCCTCTCTCTTCACCTCTCCCCCCTATTGTAGTATTGTCTATCGTCGCAATGGGTCACCGTGGCCTTAGGAAAGTCGTTCCTTTTATTTTATTTTATTGTTTTATGGGTGGGAGTGATGTGGGGTTTGAAGTTGTTGAATAAACAGGCCTACAGTTAGGGGATGTGTATGGTGGACTAGAAAACTGGATTCAAGACAACCGTTGATCCACCTGAATGGTAGCTAATTAAGGCTCTGTTCATTGCAATGTTAAATGGAAGTTTAAACCTAAGAAAAAATATTTTGTCATTCTCCTGTAATTATCCTATATTTACTTAGACTCTCCTCTACTTAAACCATTTTTTTTTTTTATTCTCACAAAAATGCAAACTTTCCCCACTCTTTTCAAACTCGCCTCTACTAAACTTCCTTTTCTGATTCCCCAAAAAGTAAACATTCACCACCTTTTCTCTCCTGATAATTTTAAAACTCTAAATTTCCCTTGCTTACTTCGCCTCACGGCCTCACCCCCTCCTACAGCCAGTGTTTTTACCACCTTCCGAAATCTTTTTTGAACATTTTACCTCATTTCAAGGAAGATGAAAAAGCCTCCTGGGTATGAATGAGATGATATGAGTTCTTGTGATTGATTTGGATAAGCGTGTCAATTGGTTCAATTCTAATACGTTTACATTTTGATAAGTTTAAATCAAAACTTAACCAAATAAAAATCAACCAAAATTAGAATTGTTTTGTCGTAGGTCTGATTTTACTGATTTCTATTCAATTTCGTTATTTGTGGTGACACTTTTGTAAAAAAGTAATTGAGACAATCTTAGTTTTTCAAACCCTAAATATTCACCATGATTTTCCCCATTCTCCCTTGATCTTCCCCACTCATCCTTTCTCCCACATCTACGTGATAAAACGAACCATCCCCTCTTTTTCCTTTTATTTTTTTTTGCTAACAATGGGTATCCTAGTCCCACGGGCTCATATAGGCATGGTTTCAAGTATCGATATTTATCGATATTGGTTAAAACCGATACTCGATACTTGACTGATTTAGATCAAATACCTATATCATTTTAGGGGTAAAGCAGTAGAAAATTATACTTTTAAGAAAAAAAAAAAAAGGGCAAAAGTGACCGGTACGCACTGATCAGATTCGAGTTAGATCAATATCGTATCAATATCGTGAGAAACCGATATCAGTATCGATACCGTGAAATAAATCCTTCCATAAAGGTTTTTTTAATTTATTTAACAGGTGTGAAGTTTCAATAGAGAATTTTTCAGTACATTCAATAGCGCCCTATCTATTGAATCCGATTTATACATAGACTCTTTTTTTTTTTTTTATAGCCTCGATTATATATTTAAGTTGCCCCAAATATCGGTTGTTTGTTTTCATATAAAAAATGGGGTGATTAGGATGGTTAGGGGTGTCAATTTTTAAACCGAATCGGTAAAACTGGCCAGACCAAACCGATAACAACACGGATCGAATTGAACCAAATCCTTATTGGGTCGGTTCGGTTTGGAGTATTGCAACCCCAAAACCAAACCGAACTGCACCGGAAACCGGATGAACCCGAAACCAAATCAAAACCGGCTCAAAACCCAGACCGAAACTGAAACCAAACCGGTAAGAAACCGAAACACTCCAAAATTCACTAAAAAAATCAAAATTTGCATAGTTTTGTAAACATTTGTATGGAAAGTCGAATCCAAACTGGACCAAAAACCAAAACCAACTCGGTTACAAATCGATTTAAGAAACCGAAGACAAATCGAAACCAAACCGCACCGAAACCAAATCGAAATCAGAATTTCCTTATTGATTCGGTTTTGGTTTCAACTTTTCCACATCGAAACCGATTCAATCCAGATCAAAACCGAGCTGGACCGACCGATTGACACCCCTAAGGATGGTTATCCATCTCTAAATATGGTAGAGAATTTTATTGAAAAAAAACAGATCAATTCTATATTGATGGAAACACAGAGAAAACAAAGGACCATATGACATATTCAAAACAAAGGATACCATAAAAGGTGGCTCATATGACAATCACATGATACATTCAATGTTTGTGACTATTTACATCAGCCCTGAGGTCATATTCCAAAGCCTGACATAAGATATGACACAAGGTTGGGTACTTGGGTGTCACATATAGACCAAGGTGGGCCATATCAATCTTTACTAGCAAGCAAGCTGGGCCCTCTGTTACTCTGTACCATCCTTGATCCTACGCTTTTGGATATTAACCCTTTAGACTTTGGACAGTGCCCTCTGTGATAGAGGTGTTTCACTCTTCTTTCTCTACCAAGTACCAACGGTCTTTCATTTTTTATATTTTTTTGGAAATCTTCCCACACAAAATCATGAATCGTGACATATATTTCGTTGACAATTGATGTAGTAGTTGTGCCCAAACGCCGCCTGGTAATGCCTTGCACTGCCTATTTATACCATTCATTTTTTCCTTTCTGTTAACCATCAACCAAAGAGAGTGAGGTAACCAAGGGAACCAAGGAACCAAGAAACCAGAGACAATGAGCGGTGTTGGGAAGACGGTGTGCGTCACAGGCGCTTCTGGGTACATCGCTTCATGGCTTGTGAAGCTTCTGCTCGCCAAAGGATACACTGTCAAAGCTTCTGTTCGCGACCCAAGTCAGTATTTACATTCTTGAATCTCTCAATTCTTATATTTAGTATCTCGTAGATGCTTTATTGTCTATATTTTGAGATTTGATTTTGGGTTACTTGTGGTGTCTTCAATTAGTTCTATTTCGATTCTGTTTGGAATTATAGAACAACCGATTTCAGGGTTTTTGCCTTATCATCTTGAATCCACCCTAACATTTGACTGCTGAGGTTATTATGTTCCGGGAGATTCGATAATAACAAGCCTTGCTGATGGCTGCCCTTTGACACGATCGTTGAGATGAATTGTTATATGTGCAAATGGGTATTATCTCAAATAGATTGTCTAGAAAGTTAAAGGACCCTAAATGACCTTTGTTTCTCACTCGATTCTCTCATTCTGGTGTTGGCATGGATCATCACCTCACAAGGTCTGATGATCATAATCTGGGTCGTCACCACAATTCACGCTGTAAAGGCAATATTTCTAAGGTGCATGTTCACACTTCACCCACATATTAATAATTGGGCAAAGTTTTCCTGAGTCGTGCGGTGAATTCACCATGTGTAGATCCAACAGAGGCGCGCCCCTTACCCCCACGAGCAACCTGGGTGCCCCGTGGTAAACGGATTCCCATTCACCATGGGTGCAGGGAAACTTGGTCCTTAATAATTTCTGAATTTTTATCTTTTCAAAACTATAAATGTTGAATTTTTGGCTTTATTAACTACTATACAATCTCTTGTGTTATGGAATGTCTAACCATGTTGGAAATGAAGATTGTCGATTTTCGTCGTGTCGTGTCATGGACAAAAATTGATCAAACAGTAACATTATATGTCCGTCAAGGTCGCAATTTTTATGAAGCAATACGTTGGCTTGATTGGGAATGGAAACTGTTGGCTTGATTGAGAATGTAAACTATCATCCATTATGAAAGTATATTGATACCTTTGTTCCTCACTGATATTTTTTTGATGAACACGGGACCCATTGTGTTTCCCATCCATATTGGTCTCTTTCTCTTTCTTCACTCTGCTTTCAGTCTCTTTTCTCACTCCAGAATCCAGGTAGTCTTAAGGATTTTTTCCTGCAAATGATCTTTGGTCTACAGTAAATTTGCTTTCATCACAAGTATTTAGTGACTGGACAGTTTATCTTGTAACGCTAAGCAATCAATATATATCTTGAAGATTCTTTCCACTGTTTCCATTTGCTTTTGATGCGCATATATCATAGTACATACTATTCTCATCTGAGTACATTCAAGGCATTTTTATTTCCTACTAAATTAGATTGATGTGATGGTCAACTTCTTTCATTTATTTCCTTTTTTGTATTGGTAACAGAAAGTTCTAGTTTAAAGTTCATACTTCCAGATCATGTTAAGGATGAACCAAAAATAAATAAATAAATAAATCCCTCAGTTATCGCCACTCTTTTCCATCATGACTATTAGAAGTAACACGTGATACAACTAAACATTTGATCGTTTTACTTACCTCTGCAAGACAAGGATGTCGGTCATCTTGTTGTTTTATTCATTAATTCAGTTCATATGCTGTCGCAGATGATCCAAAGAAGACTGAACACTTACTTTCTCTTGATGGGGCCAAGGAAAGACTTCATATATTCAAAGCAAACTTATTGGAAGAAGGATCATTTGATTCTCCAGTGGATGGATGTGAAGGTGTTTTCCATACAGCATCTCCATTTTACCATGCAGTCACTGACCCACAGGTTCATTCCTATTAAATCCCTTGAGATGGTTTCAACTTCTATTTTTTATTTCATAATGTTTCTTAGCTACGAAGCTGTCAAGCCTTTCTTGCGTGATTTGTTAATATCTTGCTTTACTGTTATTTTCTTTCTCCAGCTTTACAAAGAACTTATCATATTGTACCGCAGTGGACTTCCTTGCCACCCACCTCCTCTCTTGGCTTTATTCTGCATGATTATAAACTTTTTCTCTTGCTTAACAATATTTTCCGTGTCTTGTTCATGTGTGGGTGGTGTTTATTGAAGTTTATCACTTTGAACAAGTTACCTGGATTTATATTTGATTGGGAAAGTTGTGAAAGCTTTACCTCGGATTTATATTTGATCGGGAAAGTTTTGAAAGCTGCAAGCTGGGCCTGACTCTGACTCAACCTGATCTTCGGTCTAACTTTGTCTCTAGAATGATTTGGGAAGCATTCTAGACCTCATTTTTCTTTCGCTGACAATTTCCTTTAGACTTTGGGAACCAGAGCCTGACCATCTGCATTGTGTATTAATGCTTCCTTTATCTACTTTATTAATTGATTTAGGGATAAGTATGTTTTGAAGATTGATAAGATTTTAGTTCAAGCCTTTCCAAGCTTAACATAATGTCCTTTAGCTTCTATAATATTGCTTTGGAACTGATATGTCTTCAGCCAACCAACCTGATATCTACACAAGTTAAGGAATGTAAACATTAGGCTGGGCTTGGAGTGGCTCACAACCCAACTTAACTTGTCCAAGTTGCATTCTTACAAATTGAGATTCAAAGCTCTCTTCTTGAGTTATACTGCCTTACTGGACAGGCTGGGTGTAATGTGTATATACCCATTTTGGTCTCCATATATGTGAGAATCAACGAACTCTGGTAGTCATGGCATTGTTATACTTCGATCCAATTAACATTAAGAAAAAAAAGAAAAGCATGGGCCACCTGGAATCATGTGTGAAAAAGTAAGAATCATATTTTGCCAGCATCCTGAAAACAGACACCATTTTTCCCCCAATTCTTTTGATAAATGAAACTGATTAATATAATTACTGAAGTTTCACATGGGCTACTTCTAAGAGACAAGGGAAGAGCTGCTAAGATCATGCATGAAATTTCTCATGGGCTATTGTTTTGGCTGTTTGGCATCTCTGTTCGTCTTCCTTGGCTCCATAATCTTAAATTAATATTTGACTAGCAACTGAGTAACCATTGGAACGTTGGAAATTGATCTAGTTAAGGTATCAGGATTTTCATCTAGTAAAACCATTCAACTATGGATTAACCTTTTGATTTACAATTTTGAATGTTCTATTTTCATATTAAAGTAATTAAACATTTGTGACTGTTCTGATTAATGTTCATTCTCTGTTTCATTCTGCATTTCAGGCTGAATTAATTGATCCTGCATTAAAGGGGACTCTAAATGTTCTTCGATCCTGTGCAAAAGCTTCATCTGTTAAAAGAGTGGTTGTAACATCCTCTGTAGCTGCAGTTTCATACAATCGAAAACCTCGTACTCCAGATGTGGTAGTTGATGACACTTGGTTTTCAGATCCAGAGCTTTGCAAAGAGATGAAGGTGCGTGTGGTTGTGCACTTTTGTTTAACTATTATTGTCCAGGTCCTCTAGGTCTTGGACTTGGTTCTATGAATGTCTTTCTTTGACGTTCTTCTACCCCACCACTTGTTTTGATATGGATTTTTCAGGGATAATGTATTTTAAGCTGATGGTCCAAGACGTTACTGTATTGTCATTATACTAATTTACTGGTCCAGTATATCTGATGAGCTTCTTGTTCCCTTGTAGATGTGGTATGTACTTTCAAAGACCTTGGCTGAGGAGGCTGCCTGGAAATTTGTAAAAGAGAAGGGGATAGACATGGTTACAATAAATCCGGCCATGGTGATTGGTCCTCTTTTACAGCCAACACTAAATACAAGTGCTGAAGGAATTCTGAACTTAATAAATGGTATGCTTATGTGTTATTTAAGTTCTTTTCTCTCCAGATCCCTTGGCATTATCTAAGCAACATCTTGACTACTATGATTGGATTTAATAATTATATAAGGAATATGCTTCCTAAGTGTTTTTAGAGAGAAAAATGAAAGTTTTTTGTGTGACCTTGTAACTTATTTTTTTATGTTATTCTTATGATAATAAGTGCAGAGGTTTTAACTGATGCAGGAGCACAAACATTTCCCAATGCAACATTTGGATGGGTTAATGTTAAAGATGTTGCAAATGCGCATATTCTGGCATATGAGGTTCCTTCAGCCAGTGGAAGATATGTTTTAGTTGAGAGAGTCGCTCATTTTTCACAGGTTGTGAAAGCTTTGCATGAACTTTATCCAACATTGCACCTTCCAGAAAAGTAAGTTTTTCATACCAGATGAGGCAATTGTTGAAGTATTAACTGAAATAAATAAGTTGACATTAATTTATAGTTACTTCTGATGATATATTGCATCTCTTCTTTATGATTCCAATTAATCAAGTAAATTATGTTTTCTGTGGAGTTTTGTATTTAAAACTTTAATATATGAACTCAAATTTTATATTTCAACTTCCTTTTGTCCCAAGCTATATTCATACTTAATATGATTTACACGACACATTTCCCTGTAGATTTTTTAGATTCCCTCCCGTACGGTGTCAGACACATCTAGACACTGGTGCATGCTCCTTTAGATATGGCTGTGTTTCTGTTGCATAGATATGTTCAACATCTCTCTTTTTTAGTTCTATGCTTTAATATGGTCCACTATGATGATATCCTGTCCATAATTTCCTTTAGGTGTTTTCCTCGACTTAGCATGTATTCTAATGTGCCTAAATATATTTTTATATGTGTGTGTGTGTGTTTAGTTTGCTTTGTTGTTGACTTGTTTAACCTGTTTTGCGTGATATATCTAAGATAAATCGGGAAGAGCACCAAATGTAAGCCAAGTCCATATGGCCCTATCTTGAAATTATTCACCAGTGAGTATGAACTTGGAATCTTCTTAATCCATGTGTTCCAGTTTCTGGATTTTGGGATGTTGCCACACATGTTAATGACACACAAACGTGTGTCCTTCTGAATAGATCATAGATATCTCGGTGTGCTAATATTCAGGAGAAAAATCAGTTCTAGAAATGCAAGCTCTGTACATGTTCAAACCAGTGCTAGAAATCAGTTTCAGTACGTCCATGATCAATGGTCCAAAGTATCTTAAGTATGGAAGATGCATCTTACCTTAGTTGCTCTTCACCTAGTAGAGCATACAACAAAGTATTATTTTAGACATGATATCAAAAGATAGGGTTAGGGTGTCACAACAGTCAATTGCTTCTTCCTTGAATTTGAAGAGAGACATTTTCATTATTCAAGAGCTGTTTGAATGCTTTTTGTCGCGTAAGAAACTTATTTTGGTATTTAAAGTCTCCAAAATATACTTGATTCTCTATTGAGAACATAAATGTTGATTTTTATCATTGGCAGGTGTGCTGATGACAAGCCTTATGTGCCAACCTACCAAGTTTCCAAGGAGAAAGCAAATGGCTTGGGGATAAATTTTATCCCTCTGGAGGAGAGCCTGAAGGAAACCGTCGAAAGCTTGAAGGAAAAAGGCTTTTTTAGTTCCTGAAGGCTTGTTCAATAGAAGTCATGCGAATAAGACAGTGTGGACTTGACAAAATCAAGTTGCTTTATGATTCATCTTCGAGTGTTTACGGTATCTGAATCACTATATTGTTTGAAAGACTACTAAAAATATTCAGTGTCTTCTATGTTCAGTTTTTGACTTTTCATAGTTAAATATAAAGTTTCAGAACATGTGGATCCGGTATAACAATTCCTTCGTAAGTTTTTTTTTTTTCTTTTCTTTTCGGGTTGGGGGGGTGGTGTTCACAAATGTCCCTGTAGCTAGGTGATGTAAATGGCGGACTAGAAGACTGGATTCAAGGACAACCATTGATCCACCTGAATGGTAGCTAAGTCTCTGTTCATTGCAATGTCAAATGGAAGTTGAACCCCAAGGAAAAAAAAAAGGGAACTTTCTCTCACTTTCCTGTACTTGACCTATATTTACACAAACTTTCTTATGTTTCCCCCAGAAAAGTACTCTCAGCATTCTTTCTCCCCTGATAATTCTAAACCTTAAACCCTTGCTTTCTTCCCCCCATCCCCTCCTACAGCCTCTATGTCTCCTCCCACCTTCCCAGAATCTTCTTGGGAAGGTTTTACCTCTTTTACAACCTTCATGGCTGAAAAAGATGAAGAAGCCTCCTGGGTACAAGATGTTGTGGGTGCTTGTGATTGCTTTGGATTATGGAACTTTGTGATGGCAATGAGATGAAAATGATCTGAAAAGGAAGGGATGGGGGGAGTAAAAACATAATTCTTTCTTTTGAGATTTTTCATTCTTCTCGTCATCCTACATAAATAATTGATCTAGCATGGAGTTCCTGTTTCTGGTTTGCCGTATTCATTTCCATATGTAGGAAGAATCAGGTCATCTTAGAGATCATACAAAACAAATCCTTTTTTGTAGCTCCATCAAGTATACATAACAGCGAATAAGAGTGGAAATAAAGAACAATAAAAAAAAAGAAAAGAAAAAAAAAAGTAGTTTTATTAAAGGATCTTCTCATATCAAGATTCTTGCGTAGATGGTAAGCACCGGAGACTTAGGCTGTGTTTGTTAGTCTAGAGAAGAAAAGAAAAAAATAGAAAACAAATGTACTGGTAAGAAAATAAAAAATTATATCTGTTTGGCCATCAATAGAAGAAAAGAAAAAAAAATTGTTTTTTAGATTAGATTTTTTTTTTTAGACAACAGAAGGAAACTACACCATTCCCAAGGTAAATTTTGAAATTCAAAAAAAAAATCTTCTCTTGGTCCACGATATACCAAAAACAATGAGAATTTCTTCAACTAAAAAAAAAGTATAACGTTTGTAATTTTTTCTTTTCCTCTCTTGGCTACCAGACACAGCCTTATAGTTTGGCACTGAGGCTATTGGTGTATGATGTCTTGTGTTCCATCGCAGTTTAATCCAGGGAGTACTGATGCAGCACCTAGACAGACAGGACGGCGGTCCCGCTAGCCGGTTAGCGGGCCGTGGGGGTTATAAGGGGGGCCTCCCGCTGGTAGAGGGGCGCAGCCCCCCGCTCGAATTTTTTATTTGAGGGCAATTGTGTACTTTCTGGATTAGGGTTTTTTCGCTATATATTTGTAGCGAGGGTTTCTTTCTCTGTAATGCAAGCAATACTGAGAGGTGTGAGGACGAGCGCTGTAACCCTATTCTCCATTGATAATGAAGCAGGATCTCATCTCACCGGGGACGTAGGCAACCTTGCCGAACCTCATAAAATCCATGTGCATTATTTGTTTTGTTTTTCCATTATCTTTTGCATCGTTTTAGGGTTGCGTTTCTACATAGGCGAGTCCTCCATCCAAACTCTTGCCCTTTCGAGGTCATCTACCTTTACTTCTTCATCAGGTCGTCCACTTTCCCTGCTCAAAATCATAGATTCCACAGAATTAACCATTCCATAATCAAATGAATGCCATAGACAAGGAAAACTTGTCAACTGAAAAGGGGGGGGGAGAAATGAAGCCAAAATCCCCGCTGCTACAACTTGGTATAGCATTTGAAGAACCAAAATCTGTAAGAATGAGAAACGTTAATTTTTTCTTTTCCTAAAGATATTACTGTTGCTGAACCGACCCAGAGGTCGAAGCACAGAAGAAACAGAAGAAAAGCCAAGGAAATGATCAAATCCAGAGGAGAAGAAGGAAAAATATGTACTGAGAAGTGAGAAGGAAGGGAAGAAGGAGCTGCTTGAACCATTGAGAAGTGGGCTGCCATGGGAGGAAAAGGGAAGGGCGATTTTGTAGGTGTATAAGAGAATATAGCTGGCTATTAATCTGACATTTGTGGCTAAGCATAGTGAATAGGATATTGCAAAGGAGAGCATTTCTATTGGCTTCTATGATCCTACCCTCATGATTTTCCATTTTCGAAAATTCCCAATTACCTACATATCAATAAGTCATATTCATGATGTGTATTTATAAGTAGACGATATATTCAATATGGAATCCACTTCATGAGAAGGAAGAATATCCCTGAAAGAATTTACAAACAATGATTAATTGGAAGAAATCTGAGTTTGGGGGTATAAATAGTTTGCTAACTCATTTAAATATTAAGAAAGCGGTTCTTTGTACAAAAGCGTAAGCGCTTCTATGTATTTATCTCTCTCCTCCAAACAAGGGATAGAGGTGTCTTTTTATATGAAGAGGAAAGAGATAGACAAGTGGGAGCATTGGCATGGGCCATGCTCCTAGAAAGACTTTCATGTTGTAACATTATTATTACTAGATAATTGTATTTTAGAAATATTTTATATCTAGTCAATGGTTGAGATTCTTTAAACTGGTTGTTTTAATAGATTATGGTTTTTGACATGTGTATTTTTCGTATCTAAAAATCCATTATGTGATATCATTAATTAAAGTAGAGGGACTTAAATGTAATATTTTCTATCACTCAGGGTTATATATGCTATTTCCAGTTGTTGCTAGAAGTACATATTCAATGAATCAAGTTCCCACCACCATGGGGTCTGGGGAGGATTACAATATATGCATGATGCATCCTTACGCCCACTTCACGGGATAGTTGTTTCGTTGGTTTTCAAATTTTATTGCACTTGTTATTAATTATTGTTAATTAATTGAAAAATAATACTAACTCACTTTGTGTAACTTCAATGGGAACACCCTATAGAGCTGAATTTTCCCTTCTTGGCATGTTCATGAGAGGATCCACTCTCAAGTTGAGTTTACCTACAATAAAAAAGGAAGTAGCTGTTTGGATGGACACATCATATTAAATTGTTTCACTCACAATACTTTCAAATCTTCTGTACCCATCCTAACCCTGTATCAATTCAGAACTCAGTAAATCATATTGGCAAGTCATGTAGATACAAATTTTGCACACAATTAGGCCTCAGGTCTTTTAAGTACCGGTATTGGTACTTGTATTGATCTTGGCCGATATCAATATTAATATTAATACCAATCAGTTGTGTCAAGTCGGATATGACTATTTTCCCCTTCAAATGCCCATACCTTGGTTTTTCGACCATTTCATCCTCCTCTAATAGGATCAGATAGGAACCCATGAGGGGCCATTGGACTGCACTCATTACTATTTACTAACCTATTTACAATTATATCAATAAAGGTAGGGTGTAGGAAGGTAGAACCAACGACTTTCCCTAGACTTACACTAGAGTCCAACTTCCTATTTGCCTTCTGCTAAGCTAAAAAACTCATCCTTAATTTTTATTTTATTTTATTTTATTTTTTTGTGTGCAAGATCCATACTAGGGTCAGATAGGGACCCATGAGGGGCCATTAGACCAGACTATTACTAATTACTAACATATTTACAATTATATCAATAAAGGTGGGGGAGTAAGAAGGTGGAACCTGTGACTTTCCTTGGAGTTATGCGAGAGCCCAGCTTCCTAATTTCCTGCTTCTAAGCTAAAATCTCATCTTCAATTTTATTTTTATTTATTTATTTTTTGTTTTTCAATATAAGACTAATTTCAATAGAGCCTTAGAATGGTAGAAGTGAAGTCTTTTATTGAAAAGAATACCACTTGGTCTTCATAAAAAATAAAAAAATAAAAAAATAAATAAAATAAAATAAAAAAATAAAAAATAAAAACTAATGGGTCCAATTCTATATTGATTGATAGATACAATAAAGATTAGGTCACACGGAAAATTTGAACAAAGAATACCATAAAAGGTGAGTCATATGAAATTGACTCAAAGGGCCAATCCAGATACTGCTTCATACTTTCAATGTTTGTGACTATTCACATCAGCCCTGAGGTCAAAATCCAAATAAAGCCAGTTAGCCAGACACTGGATAACAAAAGGCTTGAATGTCACAGATAATCCTATGAGAGTGGGAGAAGTGTATCAGTATCACCTTTCTTTCTATTCCCACACTAAGTCATGAATCATAGCAGTCATTTTAGTTGTTATTATACTAATGCAGTAGGGGTGCACAAACGCTGCCTACTTATACCTTCATTTCTTCCTTCAAGAAGGGAACCAAGTAATTAGAGACAATGAGTGGTGAAGGGAAGACTGTGTGCGTCACTGGTGCTTCTGGGTACATTGCTTCATGGCTTGTGAAGCTTCTGCTAGCCAAAGGATACACTGTTAAAGCTTCTGTTCGCGACCCAAGTCAGTATATACCTTCTTAAATCTCTCTATCCTCATATTTACTGTCTTGTAGATAACTCTGTTTTCTTTACTTTCTACTCTCTACTCTTATCTTGAGATTTGTTTTCTGGGTTACTTGCTAGAGTCTTCAATTAGTTCTATTTTGAGTCTGTTTGGAATTATAACAAACCCATTTAAGGCAATCTCAAATCCACCCATACATTTGAGTGTTGAGATTATCTAGTACATGGGGTGAAGTAGTCCGCAAGTTATACTTGGCAACTCGAGAGAATAGAACCTGGGAACAAAACGGAAAAATACAAACAGTGAAGAACAAAACAGAGCACTCTCCTAAACGAGGCAAGAAGTGAATAGAGCATATGCACTAATTTTTCTAACCCTTTTTCCCTTTTCAGGTAATGGGTATTTATAGGCAAAGACTATATCCGTATAGACACTTGTATGTAGACAGATACCTGTATGTATGGGTATATCTCTTGCCATGTACGTATGTACCGATATGTGTATGTACATGTAAATTCAAATTCAAAGGTGTACGACAAAATTGGTTTTAGAACCAAAAACACTATCTAAATTAGGCAATAACCACACTTGTACACCTGTACCCAAGGATTAAAGTTTCGGGTATCGGTTGTCGTATCGATCAGCCAAAATTAAGATATGTATCGGAGAGTATTATATCCTATCGAAGATACACTAAGATAAGCTAAAGATACTCACATAAATAGATAGGAAACACTTTTTATACACTTTTCAATAAAAAAAAATTGTTAAAAAAAAAACTATTGATAACATGTATTTTGCATAAATACTAAATTGAGGGTATCGCACTAAGAATTCAAGATTGTAGTTGTCCCATAGATGTAAAATCCTTGTTCCTAATCTTGATTTCCACTTTAGTTAGAGAGAAATATGGCTGACAGTAACTTTGGAACAAAAACCCCTCAAAAAATTGTGTTTTTTTTTTTTTTTTCAGATGACCCATCTTGGCCATTATTATATGACCGTAGCGCACTGTATCGGTACGTATCATACTGTATCGGTATATATCTAATACATACCAATACATACCATTACGCACCGATACGTATCGATACATACCAAAACGTACATTCCACCTTGATTTTATATTTTCCATAGAGTATCGGTACATATCGGTGTGTATCGTTTCGTATCGATCTTTATCGGTGGTGTATCGGTGCATATTAGTATGTATCGTAGGATACATATCAATATAAAAGGATTTAAAAAATTCCATGTATCATATCAGTGTGTATCATATAGGTAAGGGACGATATAAATACATATCGACCGATACGATACGTACCGATACTTAAAATCATGCCTGTACCCCGACCCCACACACACTTCACTAACCATGTAACTCAAAAGAGCTAAGCTAAAGAAACAATAGAGAGAGCTCAAGGGAGCTAATGTTTTGAAACTTAAAACACCAACAAGCCTTATTGATGGCTGCCCTTGACATGCTTGTTGAGATGAAGTGTTAATACTTGCAATTCACTCATTTTGTTGTTGTCATTAATCACCTCAGAAGCTCTGATGATCATTATCTGGGTCATCACCACATCTCATGCTGTAAAGACAATTTTGTTTCTATGGTGCATGTTCACCAACATATTAATAATTTCTGAAATTTTTTTGTCATTTCAAACTTAAAGTGTAATTTTATTTACTGCTATAAAAGCTATAGTATTTTGGAATGTCTTGCCATATTGGAAATGAAGTTTTTCGATTTTCAATTTTCGTCGTGTCAAAGGCAAAAATTGATCAACCAGTAACATTTTATATCCCTTAAGGTCATAATTTGTAAGAAGTAATAGGTTGGCTTGATTGGAAATGGGAAATCATTCATTACAAGAGTATGCAAATATTGTTATTCTTCACTGGCATTAATGTTGCAACTTCTAACTTTATAGTTTTATTGATGAATACAGGTCCCTTTATGTTTCCCATCCATATTGATCTCTTTTTCTTTCTTAACTCTGCTTTCAGTCCCTTTGGTCAATCCAGAATCCAGGTGGTCTTAAGGCATCCTGCCTGCAAATGATCTTTCATCTACCATAAATTTTCTTTCATCACAAGTATTTAGTGACTGGACAGTTTTTAGGTTTGTAACTCTAAGCAATCAATATATATCCTGGAGATTGTTTCCACTGCTTCTATTTGCTTTTGATGTGTATAAAACATAGTAACATTCTATTCTCATCTGAGTACATTGAAGGAATTTTATTTACTACTAAATTAGATTCTATGTGATAGTATATTCTTCTTCTCTTGGTAATGAATTATTTATTCGTCCAAAAAAAAAAAATCTTCTATTAATTTCCTTTTCGTCACTCTTTTCCATTATGACTATTACTTGTGATACAACTAGACATTTGATTGACTTACTTCTGCAAGACAAGAATGCCCACCTTCTTGTTGTTTACTTCATTAATTCAGTTCATATGCTGTAACAGATGATCCAAAGAAGACTGAACATTTACTTTCTCTTGATGGGGCCAAGGAAAGACTTCATTTATTCAAAGCAAACTTATTGGAAGAAGGATCATTTGATTCTCTAGTGGATGGACGTGAATGTGTTTTCCATACAGCATCTCCATTTTATCATGCAGTCACTGACCCACAGGTTCATTCCAGTTAAATCCCTTGAGATAGTTTCAAGTGCTATTTTTCATTTTATAATTTTGCTTAGCTATGAAGTTGTTAAGCCATTTTTTTTTTTTTATAGTTAGGCCCCAAGGAGAGTTGAACTCATGAACTCTTATTTTTGAGGAGTTGGTCTTCGCCAACTGAGCAAGCCTCTTGAGGTTGAAGCTGTCAAGTCTTTCATGCTTGATTTCTTAAATATCTTGTTTTACTGTTATTTTCTATTTCCAGCTTTACAAAGAACTTATCCTATAGTACAGAATTGGACTTCTTTGCCCACCCCCTTCCTCGCTTGGCTTTTTTCTTTTTCTCTTCCTTAATGGTATTTACACTGTTTTGTTCATGTGTGAGTGGTATTTATTGAAGTTTATCACTTTGAACAAGTTACCTTGGATTTATATTTGATTGTGAAGGTAGTGAAAGCTTTACCTTGGATTTTTATTTGATTGGAAAAGTTGTGAAAGCTGCAAGCTGAGATTGACTCTGGCTCGACCTGAACTTGGGCCTAACTTTGTCTCCAGAATGATTTTGGGAAGCATTCTAGGCCTTAGTTTTGCTTTCATTTAAAATTTCCTAGCTAAACTTATGAGCCCTGAATCCATATTGTGAGCGACAAGAAGGAAAGATCTGTTTAGATCATCCATGAACTTTCACTTCGGTTATTTTTGGATGTTTAGCATCTCTGTTTGTCTTCCTTGGCTCCATAATCTGAAATTAATGTTTGACTAGCATCAACATTGGAAATTGATCTAGTTGAGGTCCCAGGATTTTCATCATGTAGTTAAAACATTCACCCATGTATTAACCTTTTGGTTTACAACTATAAATGTCCTATATTCATTTTAAACATTTGTGACTTCTGATTAATTTTCATTCTCTGTTTTACTCTGCATTTCAGGCTGAATTAATTGTTCCTGCATTAAAGGGGACTCTTAATGTTCTTGGATCCTGTGCAAAAGCTTCATCTGTTAAAAGAGTGGTTTTAACATCCTCTGTTGCTGCAGTTATATACAATATAAGACCTATAAATCCAGATGTGGTAGTTGATGAGACTTGATTTTCAGTTCCAGAGTTTTGCAAAGAGGATAAGGTGTGAGGTTTTGCTGATTTGTTTAATATTTTTGCATGGATCCTCGTGCTCATCCTTGCTTGGAATCTCCATGTAGCCTACCCCATTAAGTTGGGATCAAGTTTTGGATGTTTTGTTGTTGTAATATATTTTAAGCTGACCATCCAAAATGAAAATATTGTTGTATTGTGGATTCACTAATTTATTGGTACGGTATAACAATGAGCTTCTTGTTCCTCATAGCGTTGGTATCTACTTTCGAAGACCTTGGCTGAAGAGGCTGCCTGGAATTTTGTAAAAGAGAAGGGGATGGACATGGTTACAATGAATCCAGCGATGGTGATTGGCCCTCTTTTACAGCCAACATTAAATACAAGTGCTGAAGAACTTAATAAATGGTATGCTTACCTATTATTTAAGTTCTTTCTCCTCTCCCCCCCTCCCCCCCAAACACCTTTTCTTTTCTCTCACAACTCTTTCTCCAATCACAGAAAGTAAACTTATTTTCCTACATTGCTTTCTATTAGACAGACTTTTGATTTCTGTTCTATAACTTCAGGAAATCTCAATTTCAGAATAGGAAGTTGTGCTGGAAAAACTGTAGAACAGAAAATTAAATAGTGACCTGATTTCTGTTTCACCATGCATTTCAGGCTGAATTAATTGATCCTGCATTAAAGGGGACTCTTAATGTTCTTGGATCCTGTGCAAAAGCTCCTTCTGTTAAAAGAGTGATTGTAACATCCTCTGTTGCTGCAGTTGCATACAATAGAAGACCTAAAACTCCAGATGTAGTAGTTGATGAGACTTGGTTTTCAGATCCAGAGTTTTGCAAAGAAGTAAAGGTGTGTGTGGTTTTGCATTGTTGTTTACCACTTATTGCCCAGACCATTAAGGCCTTGGACTTGGTTTTGTGAATATCTAATGAGCTTATTGTTTCCTTACAGAATTGGTATGTACTTTCAAAGACGTTGGCTGAGAAAGCTGCCTGGAAATTTACAACAGAGAAAGGGAGGTAAATGTTTTACATAGATAACACAGTTTAATTTTGTGAATCGAAAACTCAACATTTCTATCACAAGAATTGCAAGATCTTATGAACAACCTAATATTCTTGCAGAATAAATAGCTAGACAATTAAAAATAGAGTTTCATTCGAACGACTATTGAATTAACTGAACAAGCAGATACAAAAGGAATTCAAATACAAATTGCATGGCGTATTGACGGAAAAGAAATTGCACGTGTCAAATGGATCAGAGAAGGTGGGGCTTGAGCCCTTAATGATCCTTGAGGTCTAGCTAACTTAATTGACCAAATTATGGATCTATTGAAAATGAAAGGTTACTTGATTGCTAGGGTTATTACCTAAAGTTGTACAAAGGTACCACTTTTATTTGGAGGAACTGAAATTGACTACCACAAGCTTTTGGGAAAATGGACCAACTAGTACCTTCAGTATTCCTCCTTGTATGATGCGTCCAAAAAAAATAGCTAAACCTCCTTGCTATTATTGATATTAAATTTCATCACATGGTTGTTAACTTGGTCCCGTGGCAGACATGGAAGATAGGTAGGTCTATATGATAGTAGATCCCACACCCATGTCATTGGTCAAATTTCAGCATGAAACAAGCAAAAAAATCAAATTTAATGCAATCTAGTGGCATTCTTGTAATTTGTCACATTTAAGACACTTCCCCTAGTTGTTTGGGCTGAAACTTAACCATTGTGATAGATGTGGGTCTTCCATCACATGGATCTGCCCATGGCAACTTGTGATAGACACCAATTATCATATTATGACAATCCTTATTCAGTAAACTAATATAACTATAATTTTTGGTTTTTGTGGTATGTCTTTGTTGACACACGTAATTCCTAAGCAGGAAGCATATTTGTTATTTGAACATAGGCCTTGAAGTTCGTAGAATATTGTAGTCAATCAGATTCATAGTTGTCATGGGGCCAGGGCGAGCCGTGATAGTGGGCAACTGCCTTGGCGAGACCAAGGCCCAAGGTAATAATTTTTTAAAAGTCAAAATATAGAACACGAAGGGGGTAAAGTTGTGATCTAGAAAAATACAAGGGTTTAAATGTGGAAGGACTGAAATTTATAACTCATAGGCGGCAAGGTCGTCAGGTTTTTAGTCTAGATCCCTTGGCATAGAAGGGAACTGATCCCCTTGAAGCTGAAGGGGTTCCTTGTTGCCTTCACATCACGTAGGCCACACCTTGACAACCGTGATCAAATTTAATAATTAATATCAGAGAATATGTTTTATCGAGATGAAACAGGGCTGGGTTGGGTCGGGTTTCTTAAAATCCTAGCCTAACCTTAAGTCCTCCAAATTCAACCCAGGCCCAACGTAACCCTGCCGGATTCATATTCAAGCCCAACCCTGTCGGGTTCATACCAACCCAAATCGGCCCTAATTACCCTTTCAGGGCTAGGTTGCGTTGACCTTGGCTTCTACAATGTTTGGATTAACCTTGATTGACATATTCATGTCTTATATATTAAAAAATTAGAGAAAAATGAAATACCAATAGGAGCCCTAAATTCTAATATGCAAATTTAGGGTCAGGACTGAGGCCTCAACCCGAGCCCGACCCAACCTTGACCCAGGGTTGAGGTTTTTCAACCCTAACCCAACCTTAAGGTCAAAAAACTTGGCCCAAACCCTGTTTAAGCTCAGGGCGAACTAGGGAAGTTTCGGATTGTCAAGGCCAAACTTTCACCCCTAAATTGTTTCCAATGTATTTTTAGAAAGAGAAAGAGAGTCTATTTTGCTTGTTTTTATTTTTGTGTCATTCTTGTGATATAAGTGCCATGTTTTAACTGCTGCAGGAGCACAAACATTTCCCAATTCAACATATGGAAGGGTTAATATTAAAGAGGTTGCGAATGCACATATTCAAGCATTTGAGATTCCTTCAGCCAATGGAAGATATGTTTTAGTCTCAAAAGTTGCTCATCATTCAGAAATTGTTAAAACTTTGGGTGAGCTTTATCCAAATTTGCACCTTCTGAAAAGTAAGTTTTGCAAACCAGATAAGTCAATTATTGGAATAGTAACTGAAATAAATAAAATGACGCCAATTTATAGTTACTTCTGATGTTATATTGGATCGCTTTTTATTGACACCAATTTATCAAGTAGGTTATGTGTTGGGTAATTGTACTACAATTTTTTACAAAAATATAACAAATTGCAATACAAAGCTTTTGCAGTAGAAACTACTATGATGTTGTAGTATTGATCCTTAGCTGAAATGAGACGGGGATAAACTTCAAATGGATATTGAATCACCACCACAATAATTGAAGAAGCTTCGATCAGAATTGAGGTTGAGTCACACTTGTAGTGCAGCCTTTAAGGTAATTGATGCCCTCTACTGCCAAGAGTTGTTCTGCATCTCTACGTCTAAGATAAAACGACCTTCCACTAGAAGATGAGACAGTTCTTCCAATCCCTTCTAAGAGTAAAAAGCTACAGCACAGCAGCCCCCTCTAACCTTACACAAGACTTAGAGAAAAAGGAGAAAGAGAAAGACTTGTATGGTTACAAAGAGTAGAAATAGATGGAGTGTGAATATGTGAATGTATATCTCTGCAACGTATTTGGTTGGGTTTATGTAGACCCAAAACCAACCCTTACAATCTTTTGGATTTCCCAAGAGTAACCTCCAACTAATAGCAAGTTAATTGAAGAATAATGTCATATGGACATAAATGGGGAATTAATTCAATAAATTGAATTAATCCCAATCAATTCCTTAGCCCACCTCCCCAAGCATGATAATGACCATGAATGAAATTTAGAGCTCTCATAGGGTGTTATTGACCATTTCCTAGCCCACCTCCCCACTCATGATAGTGACCATAAATGGACTTTAGGACACCCACATAATGACATTGACCATTTACCTCCATTTGGCAATAATCTATGGTATGAATTAAGAATTAATTTCATAAATGAAATTAATCCCAATCAATTCTCTTTGCCCCACCTCTCCACTCATGGTAATGGCCATGAATGGAATTTAAGGCACCCATAGAGTGTTATTGACCATTTTCCACTACCTTGACCCTAAGGGTCCCACACCATTACAAGTCATAAAACACATAAAAGAAAAACCTCAATTTGAAACTTAATTATAATAAAATAAATATAAATTCTAACATTATGTTTTCTGTGTAGTTTTATATTTTGAATTTTTATAAATGAGCTGAGATTTGATATTTCTACTTTTAGTCACAAACTATAATCATTTTTCAATGTGATTTGTTGGATACATCTCCTTGTAGTTTTTTACATGCCTTCTGTGTTGTGTCAAACATGTCTAGACATTGTTGGATGCTTCTTTAGACATGGTTGTGTTTCTCTTGCGTAGAGATGTCCAACATCTCTTTTTTTTTTTTTTTTTTTAAGATGTTTTACATGACATAATATGTATTAGAGCATCCAAAAAGAAGGGTTTAGGATTACTTCCTTAGTGTCACAAGCGTAACACCTTCCAAGAATTTCAACACTTGTGTAGTGTCTCCACAGAGCAATCTGGAGGCTAGGGTTTAAAACTCTAATCGTAAGAGAAGAGAAAGAGAGAAATTCAAAACTCAAATTTCTTTGGATTGATCCATTCTCCTTCCCCCTAGCTTTAATATATAGGTGACAGAACCTTAATCCTAAGTGAGACTCATAAGCCAAGTGGTGAGATCATTTTGGGTGATCCTGCTAGAGTTGTTGTTGTTTGTCTTTTATTTACCAAAAGGTATTGCAACTTAAGTGATAAGTAAACTATTTACTTATTACATTACATACCCTATACCTATGCCGGTGCCAATGGTAATACAAAACTCATAAATTGGTAAAAGCTCTTACCTCTTATAGTCTCGCAACTCTACAATATCGTCCAATTGATTAACAAGTATGAAATACTAATACTGTCTATAACCCTATTATTTCGGAAACATTCAATCACGAAATCTTGACCGTAGATCAGATATAAAACTTTATAAAGTATTGTTTTGTGTAATTATTTAAATATAATAATGTTTAGAACCATTTATAAACACAGTACAAGTTGCCACTGAGCTTGAAATTAGTTCAATCACGGTCAATGAATTTCCAATTGATATCCTTCCCATAATCTCTCTCATTCATAAATGAACGTCATGAATTCAGTGCACCAATAATTAGCCAATATTAGCATTAACCTCCTGTCCACCAAGACACACAAGGTCCAATTAAAACGATGAGGACCTCTTAGGCCTACAGACTAGAGTACCAATGATGGGAGTCTTGCAGCTTAAATAACAACAAATGACATTTAATGTAAAACCTACATAATAATGATTCATTTGATACACATAACATATGAGCACTGAAAATTTACATTTTTGGAATCTCATTCACTAGAAATATACAATAACAACGATCGAACAGAATACTAGTTCAGTCTCTAGTTGCAAATAATTTAAAGGTCTAACCTTAAGGCATATTCAAACACACAAAAATGACAAGAATTGATTAGATTTAAAATATTCAAATTGGTTTTAATTTACACACAGCCAAAATTTACTCTTAGTTTGCTTTGTTATTGACTTATTTTTTAACCTGTATTAGATGATATATCCAAGGTAAATAAGGAAGAGCACCAAATATAATCCAAACAGTCTAGAATCTTGGAATTCTTCACCAGTGAGCCCTTTGAATGCTTTTTTTGTTGGTTAAGAAACCTATTTGGTGATTTAATGCGTCCTAATCTCTAAATTGAAAAGATAAATATTGATTTTCATTCTTTCTAGGTGTGCTGGTGACAAGCCTTATGTGCCAACCTTTCAAGTTTCCCGGGAGAAAGCAAAAAGCTTGGGGATAGATTTCATCCCTCTAGAGGTGAGCCTGAAGGAAACTGTTGAAAGCTTGAAGGTTAAAGGCTTTTTTTAAGTTCCCGAAGCTTGCTCAATAGAAGTCATGCAAATATGAAAGAAAAAAAAATACTGTATCGATATCGATAAATCCAGTTGCTCTAATCTAAACTTCATCTTCTTAGTGTTTACAGGATATGAGTCGCTATATTGTTTGAAAATTTGTAATAAAAACGTTCACAGATTATCTGTTCAGTTTTGACTGATATTACAAAGGCTCCGTTTGGTATCGTTCTAAAAAAACGTTTTTGGAGTTTTTCGTTCTATTGGAACGAAAAAACGGAATAAAATGTTTGGTGCACTTATGGTTTGTTTCTGTCCTTTTTGGAAAAAAAAAAACTGAAAAAACGAGATTGGACGGAACTCCAAAATGAAGTTCCGTCTTCCCAGTTTCGTTCCATTTTACAAAAAAAAGAACTATCATTCCCGATAAAAATCTGAAATTTTGAAATACCATTTTTTCGTTTAAAAATGACAT
>NW_024868154.1:0-19184 GCF_013358625.1 Macadamia integrifolia
ATTTCCATTTGCACTCAAGAGGAAGAAAAATTGAAACAAACTAGGTTTGAGAGTGCACATGCAACTTTTCACAAGGGATCTTCTGGTGGACCAAGCAGAAGGAACAAAAATTTTTCCAACAGAGGAAGCGTCAAGCCATATGACAGGACTAATAGTTCTCAAGAACTTGACACATCTCAAAAGGCTCAGGATGAAGAGAATACCAACAACGTAGAGTGTTTCTGGTGCCATAAGAAAGGACATGTGAAAAAGGACTGTTTTATTTTCAAGAAATGGTTAGAGAAGAGGAAGAATTCTGGGGCTGATAAGCAGGATGATACCAAGAAAGGGTGAGGTAGAATGATCACCAGTAATTGAGAGCAAGTAAAATTTGGTCCCATCAAGTAGTTAGGATTTCTTTACATACAGTTATTTGAAATGCTTGATTAGTGGGAGCTTTGATTTTGTTTAGTATTTGTTTATGTTTTGAACCTTAGCCCGTATGTTTTGGGGCACAGTTTGATGAATTATGGTTAAGTTTTAGCATTTACATTATGCACAGTTATTCATTGAAATATTTGGTTTATGATTTCATTTAAGAATGTTTTTATAGGCAGTAATTGTCTTGGTTATAGGTAATATTTTGCCACAGTTCAAAAGGTAATGTTTGCCACATTTTAAGACAGTATTTGTCACAGTTCATAGGCAATATTTGCCACAGTTTATAGGCGGAAGGCCACAGTTAGATATTAACCACAGATCAAAGGCGATTTGCCACAGTGAAGGTTAATATCACAGTTAAGGACCTACATGAAATGACAACAGTGTAATTTGAGGATATGTCAATATTTCTGTGATGGTATCCCACATAGATTCGTGTTAAGAAACTTACTTATGTTTGTAATAACAGAAAGTTGTATGCCGTATATTGAGGTGTATCTTCTGCTGTTATTCGATGTGAGTGGTTTTTCAACTGAATCATAGTAAGAGTGGTTAATGTAATAAGATTCTATGGCCACGCCAATTTAAAAGACATCCTTATAATTAATGTAGCCCAAGTGGGAGATTGTTGGATTTATGGGCTAAATTAATTATTCGGGTTGATTAAATGGGTGAGAGTCAAATTGCATGAACCGGTTCGGTCCACTCTCAAGCTTAGAGATATGCTGGCTCAACCCATTGTGGTTTAGGGTTTTGAGTGCAGGACAGTATTATAAATACTAGGTTTTGGGTCCCTACAACCATTATTCACTCTTCCCCACTTTACCACTAAAGTGAGAGAACCAAGGAGGTTTAAGGGGTTGTAGAAGATCCATAGCCAAGCCAATAGAGCGAAAGTGGGAGTAACCAACATCAATCATCTTCAGCATACTAGGTGAAAGGTACAAATCGATCCTCCATAATTTTATTAGATTCGTGTTCTTGTTTTTCCTGTGTGGTTTCCTCCATAGGGTTTCAATCTCAAACCCATAGGAAGTTCTAACATTATCCTCCCCCCCGCCCCCCCCCTCTCCTTTTTTTCTCATTTTTCGGAAGGGGGGCTAAGGTAAGAGAACTAGATCAATAAGAACAAAGCATAGTCAAAATAATTTATGGAATAGAGGGGTCAAAAGGTGGATGCTGTTTTGGACTAGAGAGTATGTCATATATACAGGGTATGGGACTTAAGAGATGATCACAAAGGGTGGATTATAGTTTCTCTATGGAACGGCATACATGTAAGCTTCAACTTTCAAGCAATGCAGTACTGTAATACTCGAGTTAAACATAATCCAAAAGAAGTGTCTTTTGGGCTTAGAAGGATGATATTGGTTTGTCTTAATAAATCTAGCATTTCCTTATTTGAGTGTGGGCTTTTACACACCACAACCTCACCAACTACATTACACAGTAGTTGTTAATAAATCAAGGAAATGGAGATGTGGGAGAAGTTTCAGTATTAGTTCCATAAAATCCATCAATCCACCAACAGAAAGCCAGATTGACTATGAGTTAAACCATAGTCCTCCAAAACCAACAGAATAGAAAGGCTCGTCACCAAAACACCACGAACCACCAGTTGGGAACTTCAAAATCAGATTGACTATGAGCTTAACTACTCAAATAACGATGACCTATCTAACATAGCAATATATATTTTAATCATGCTTTCATAACCTTACCTGATTTCGAAGATCGTCTCATTTCCTTTTGCAACACGATCCTGCAACTTCCTGACTGAGCAAAAAGGGCAAAAAAAAAAAAAAAAGGATTTTGAATCAAAGATCAATAAGAAGAAAGAGGTAAGGCAACTGGTCCAATATGAATAATGGAAAAAAATGGGTTACCTTGCCCTAACCTCCCTCACTGCGATAGAGAAAGCGATGAGGGTTTGCAGTGAAGAGCTCACTCGCAGGAAAAATGCCAGAACATTTTCAGTTTGGAAAACAGCTAGCTCGCGGAGACGTTGGCTTGAAGGAAATGCAAGAGATGATTTGCAGAGATGGTGGTTTGAAGGTAATGATTTATAGGAAACGAAAGTTTGCAAATAGGGTTATGAGTTTTGGAAGGAGAGGATCTTGCGGTCAGAAATTTCAATTCACTTCACAGGAAAATTAAATGAGTAACAACAAAGCCGTTGCTATTACAGAAACCGTTGATATTGATTACAAAAAACTAAAACCGCTGCTATTGTTTACCTAAAAAAAAAACCCTCCCCGCTCCTATTGATTTATGCAAAACGGCTATAATAGTAATTATTTTTTTTTGGCGAGGATCATAATCCTTTCTTAAATGACCACTAATTAGGCAAGAATATGCTACATGGACCAATGGGAGAGTATGTGAGAGCATCTTTAGTTCCCCTACAGGGTGGGATAGCATAATCTTCCACACTTGTTGTGTATGGACATGTCCTCCACCAACAAGTTGGATAGCATTTTTTTTCTCCCATGATTATGATATGAGAAAATGGTTTTTTGTGGAGGACTTTCTCCTGCGCCAAACACACGGGGATGCAAAATGACCCTCCTCCATGAAATGCAAAATGATGTCCCTATTGATGTTTCTCTATGCATTCCCATTAAACCCCATGCATGCATAGAAGCAGCACTCCCCCATAGGAAATACTTCCTTTATTATTTTTAGGCGGACTGTTATTAAAGAGAATGGATCGTACATATATAAGAGGAGGGGGAAAATAGATATATAAAGTAACTAAAATAAGATAAAGGATGAGTAGAGATTTGGACCATGTCGGATGTATTAAGGACGAGGATGGAAGAACTTTAGTATGGAATGAGGACATTATAAAGAGATGGGGTGATTATTTTTGCAACTTAGTAAATCGAAATACAGTATGTCAGTGATTATTGAACGCAACGTGGGCCAATGGGAGGATGCGCTAAACATCAATCTAACATATCTCATTACAAGGTAGAACAACACAGTCTTTCCACACTTTTTGTGTATGGGTGTTGCTTGCACCGACAGGCCAGGTAGTATTTTTTCACCTATGATTATTATTTAGGAAAATGGTTTTTTATGAGGAATTGTCTATGTGCATTCCCATTGCCCCCCTATGCATATACAAAAGCCGCACTCCCCTATAGGAAACACTTCCTTTATTTTATTTTTAGGTGAAGAGTTATAAAAAGAATGGATCACACGTACATATGAGGATCCAACACCTATCCCTTTTGCTTCCATATATTCTTCATTCTTCACCCTTCAAATGGCAGAAAATGGGACAGGTGTTGGATCCTCACAAGTACATGCCGACGATTTAACCTTATTATTAAATACTGCTTCTAAAGCTGATAACCCATTTTCTTGCAGTGATGTATCTAGGCATATATGATGCGGCCTTCTTCACATGATACAATGTATTTTAAAATTGTAAGACCCACCTATCAAAGTAGACAATATCGTGCCATGGATGAAACCTGTCACGTGGCACTTCATTGGTATCAGAGCCAAGAATGGGAATGGTTGTTAGGGATATATTCTTTTGTGGAAGCGAGGATATAAAACTACAAGAAATCCCACATAACCCAATGATATGTTATGGAGTTCATTAACCTCCCTTACATGATATGACGAGTTTTAAAACCATGAGATCCATCTGTCAAAGTGGATAATATCGTGTCATAAGTGGGTTAGTGAAATGGCACTTCGGGGATGTTAGCTAGAATTTAAAAAAATGGGTGATCCTCCTTCTTATGGTGCTAGGACTAGTATTCCTTGGCATTTTTGCTCCCGACAAGTATTTAATAAGTTAGAGTTTGCAAAGACAATATTCTAATTGCCACTGTAATCATTTTACGTTATTTTGAGAATAAGACCGAGTCTTCATCATTAGTCCTTTATCCATGTTCTTGGATGGCATGCAGAAAAGACAAAATAAAGCAATGGAAGTATTATCAACTTCGTACAAAAAGAGGGTGGGAGAGATGATAGATTTTGGGTGTTTACTTAACCATTTTCTCCTTAGACAATAATTTTCTCTCATATTATGTGTCTTGTGTCGAGAATAATCTCTTTTTTTTTAGGTGGGCACTTCTATAGAAATACTTTAGGGCAAATGAATGCTCCCTAGTTGTGCAACCCCTGCCTTGAAACAAAAGGAAAAGTGCTTGTCAAACAAAAAAAAAAAAAATTCACCCTTGTTGATGCCCATGTGCATCCCCTTATTGACCCCCAAACTGATGTAGGGGCGCAACGAAAGAGCTTTCTTTTCCCTAATACTGAACTATTGGGAGTTAGGAGTTTTTACAACTCGATAACCTCTTTTTAGTTATCCCTCATTTTATTACAATAACAACCACCACCACCATAACCTTATCCCAACTAAATGGGGTAGACTATGTAGATCTAATATGATCCTTTATCCTATTCTCACAAGTAATTTAAAATGTAGAGGTAAAATGTATAGTTTATAAAAATTAAAAATCATTGCATTTAATACATTTTTATGTAAAACTACAATATCGACTTCATTTGACATAGAAGTGTCAATGTACCCAGTGCCACCTGCCAAGGTGGCTTAGCGAAACTTTTTCCCAAAGAAGTTATGAGGCAGTGTAGAAGTAACAGGAAGATAGGGATTAATGATCTTGATGCCTTAAACCATGACGTAATCAATTAATCAAATTTCAAGGTTTACCTCAATTGGCCTACCAACAACTTGTTTACCGTGCATTATAAGGCATCAAATCAGTAACTACCCATGAGAAATAGCCACCTTACAAGTTTCAAATACAAAACCAATCACCTGACCAACCTTGTATTGGATCGCCAACAACCTTGTAAAGTCGAAATAATTTTAGATACCAAAGAAATCTTTATTACAGTCTACAAACTATTCACATCTTTTTTTCTGTTTTATGAACCACCCATGGACACACTTTACATACCCATCCCTCCCACTTTACATCACATTGCCTTCTTCCCCCTGAACACATTTGCAATGGGCTAGAACAAAATCCTATAAACTATGTACAAGAGGAAACAAGTAGGTTGTAATTACTTCTTAATACAACTTCTAAAATAAATTAGTCGACATTATCGATAATATGTGCATACCACGGCCCATGAACGTTAACCGACACAGTAGCCACCACAATCAGCATTTCAGCAACCTCTATCACTCTCTCAGTAAGAACAGCTGCTGCCCCAATTCGCCGAAGAGCTGTATGTGCCAGTTCCCTTCCCTGGGATCCACTTCCTCCAAGTACAACACCCCTGATTGCGAGGTTAACCACCTGGGAGATGCGTGTAAAAACTGCATCCCCAGCTTGGAGGCTCTTAGCCAAGAAGCTTGCCATTACCTCTTTCCTTGTATGGAGCTTCTTCGCATCCACAACACTGTCACCATCCTCTGGGAACACACTGATAATTTCAATAATTTCAGCAACTCCCACATCTTCAACACAGTCCAGGAGCTGAGAGAGTTGTTTGACAGATTCAGATACCATGTTATCCATCTCTGAAGGACTGATTCCTAAGTTCTCACTGAGAAGGGTTTGCCGGAGAACCAATATGCTGCATATACAAAATTCAGATCAGAAAACACACACTGGAAATATTTCAGAGAACTAAAAATACGACTCAGTCACACAGATCACCCAGTCCAATTCTAAAGCCAAACCTCAACTCAGCCTTATCCCATCTAAATGGGGTCAGGCTAACAGTCTCTCTTTTCAATTCAGAAAATCGACAAAAACACAACCATCAGAACCACTGTTTATTATGGAATCATTGCTAGCACACCCCCCCCCACCCTAGCTAGAGTGCACTGCATCAAATGGTCAAAGATTTTTTTCCTCAGCATTTTCTAAGCTCTTAAAGATGGGTTAGTAATAGTAAATTAAGCTTGATGCCCAATCAGTGTGCTTCAGCATGTGTACACACAAAAGTGATAGAAGTGAATATGTTTATAAGGAAGGATAAAAACCTCGTAGAGATGACAATGATCTTCTGCAGTTGAGCCTGAACAGCCCTTAGCCTTGAGAGATTCAGTTTAAGGGTTTCTGGAAGAATCTCAGGCTTCAGCCCTTCTCTCCCACTTGCTAATTTCAACAAGCCAAGTCTCACCAGTAAATCAAGCCTTTCTCCCTTGCATTCGGTTTGTTGATTACCTGATACAAAAAGAGAAAAAAAGAATTAATCTTGCACTATCAAAGAAACTATGTATCTATTAATCTTACACTTTCGAAGAAACTATGTATCCCAAGATTAGACAGAAAATAAAAAAGCACACAATACCAGCAGTAGTTGAACTTGGAGGCAAGGAAAGCACTTGGCTTCTATTTGCTGGCATAAGGACACTGCCACCAGTTCTTAGGGCGGCAGAAGGGAGAAGACCCTGAGAAGAACTTGCGTGACTGGTTGGCAAAGCTGAGAGTGAATCATTGTGTTCTTCCCACTCCTGTTCTGCACTGAGCTTTATAGAAGAAAGCCACTGGACTGTCAGTGGTAATGAGGTCAACGCATCAGAGGGTGATCCATAATGGTTTGAGAAAGCCTTTCTAAGGTATTCCAAACCAGTTGGCCCCTTTATGAGTGGTTCTATAATTCTTATACGTGCTTTGCTGATCTCCCGTTTTAGTTCCTGTACAAATATATTGCAGCTCTGAGAAAGGAAGTGCAGTAATACAATATCCAATTTTGGATATAGGTCTATGTTCAATCACAAGGATACCATCTGACCAACACAGCCACGTTTCTCATGACAGATGAGCCAATTTCACATGGGGAATGTGAAATTCTGGTTCATTCCATATTCAACAATCCATACAACAGATTTTAGACGCACCTGTATCAAGGCACAACATGATTCATGGCCTGCTTCACATGTTTGGGCTCAAGGGGTCACTAAACACACACCCCCCCCCCCCTTTTCTTTTGGGGGGAAGGGGGAGATGAGGGAGAAATCACTAATCCCCCCATTATATGAATGAAAAAAGTCGGATGGGCAATTCCAAGTTGCTAAATTTAAGCATTTCTTCTCATGTGGTCCCTACACCAACCAATAAATTATTAAGTTCTCCAAATCAATAAAAGAAAGATGTCAAACCAAGGAGTTAGGCATAAGTGCCAATTTAGTGCATTCACCAAGCTTTGTGCTTGTAATTCATAGCATCAGCAGGCAACATGGCATGCCAATCTAATTATTTAACCACATCCACTCAATATAGGAGGCCAGACCATGCTTAATGACTAAGCGTATGCTCTTAGTTTCTAATCAAAAGCAATGAATTAAGTTGCAATTTATTTAGTAATAGTTAAGTTGCAATTCATTTCTTATAAGAGAGTAACAGTTAAGTTTCATAACTTCAAGTTGCCATCCATCCTGCTAAAAGAAAGCAGCAGAAAACCATCTAGAAAAGGGAAGAGTATAAGAAAAAACCAACCTGAATCTGTTCTAGAACAAAGCGTAGACCCTTGATTGTTGCGAGGACAAATGAAACATTTGATTTGTCTGCAGCTTGTGCAATCTCGCCCAACTCATTCAGTAACTTCTTGTGGGTCTTCTTCATCTCTTCTTCAGCAGCTGGAGCAGAAAGCTTCTGCAAAGTGATCAATGCATACTCCAGGATTTTTCCGAGATAAACCATGTCATGACTTCCCGACATCAGCACCTAAGAACATATATAAATTGTTAATTTAGCCCATCACTAGTTAATATGCTTTTAATAGAATAAGAATAACAATTTTTATTGGGCATGTGTCCATTACTAGTTTATATTATATTGTCTGTGTTATGATATAGGCCTACAAAGTACAAGGTAATATACCTCAGACAGAATGTCTACATCAATAGCTTCATGAATCTCCTGCTTCCAACTCTGAGGAGCCATTTTGCACAGTTCATCCCTGACTTCCTTCATGAGCTCAACTACCCACCCATAATTAGGCTCATCCTGTTTCATAGACTCTGCAACACCATCCCAGAATGCATTCTCCATTGTCTCTTGTATTTTTGCCTGGTGAAGTAAGGAGAGAAGCAACCAACAGTAATCATTTTTATCAAACCATGCATACAATAAAACAATACTTGATTATAATGACATGACTTAAAATTGAAAACTAACCTTGACACCGCCCTGATCCGCATCACTGACATTCAAGGTATCAGCAAAAGCATAGCGGTGCTCATGGATTATTTCATTTACTAGCCGTTCATTCTCCAAAATAAAATTTTCAGTAGAAGAAGCAGACAGTCCATCCATATTACTCCTGGAAGGAGCAGCATTAACATCTTTGGTTGGAGGAGATGCATCATTCTTAAACAAGGAGCGAACAACGTGGCTACGACCCTCAACTGGCTTACTACTTTCATCTGAGACACCAACTGAAGAGTGTCCAGCTGAACCAGCCGACACTGAAGAACCGGGCAGATTTGGAGAAATATGCGCAATTTGTGGCGTCAACGGACTTCCATTCTCCTTTGCTTCAAAGAATCTAGATCGTGTGTCTGACAGAGCAGATTCCATACGCTTAATCCCTGCATCACCACTCAGATGTTGCACTCTCTCTCTGAGAAGCCTCTGATCTTCAGTAACCTATCAATCAATAGGAAGAAAATGTCACTGGGGAAGAGTTAGCCACTTCCCTACCACTTACCATTCTACAAGCCTAAAGATTAGTACTTACAGCAAAAAAGAAAAACCCATGCAATCTTTACTATGATAAAAGGGTTAAACAGATATCACATGGTTTATTAGAAGGTTACTGCCTAAAAATTCATAGATAGACAGAAAATGAAAGACTGTTATAATCACCCTTATGCTTGTGCAGCATCTTGCCAGAATGCTATTGCTAATGTCTCTATTATTCTGTGTGATAATACCTTAAAGCAACCATTTTTTTTTTTTTTTGGTGTGTGTGTGTGTGTGTGGAAGCAGAGGATGAAAAAAAAGTAGAAGGATGTTTCGAAACAGCTGAGCAATGAATACCTGCTTCTGAATAGCTTTCATATCATGAGTAAGACCATCATTATTCCCTTCTGGAGACATCTTGCATGTCTGCATCATAGAAAGCTCGAGTTGGCAAGCAGCCCTTACCAAATCTTCCTCCAGTGACCTTGCATCCTTAACCTTCCACACCACAAAGCAATATACGTATGAGCGCCACGCTGCATCAAAAGCAGCGAGCTGAGATCTAAATGTCCGTTCCTTTGGCAATGTGGTGGATGACTCCTCATTAGCAATCTGTGAGGCACCATCTAACATAATTTTAATCAGCAATTCAAACTCCCTAACGAAATGTCCTGCAGAATTGGCGAGAGAAATCTCACGCTCCCCCTGCCCACTGAAAACTGCATCTGGATGACTCAGTATCATGTAAGCGCAAAGCACCACCCTAACTGGATACCTTGACAGTTTAACTGGATTTTGAGCTGAACCAGTGGATGCTGCTTTCTTTGATGCTCTACTTCTGGATGCATTACCGGGTGTGCCCCTACGGCTGGGAGAAGCAAGTCGTTTGAGGAGGTGATCAATGTTGTCTGAACTGGGACCACTGGTGGCTGTGGTAGCATGTGAGATAGCATATCGGTTCTCAAATCGATCAAGTAAAGCTTTCACAATCTGGAGATTTGCAGGTGATTCAATCTTGAGAGCAAGCTGCTCAAATGGCATTAATTGAACAGATTTCTCATTAATCTCTAAGGATTCAAAAGCTTTTGCCAAAGCAAAAGTAGTTTTTCTCAGCCTCACAAATCGCCTCCAGCACCTAAATTCCACAATACAGTTAAAAGAAGAAATATATAACTCCCCTCCACCCCAAAAAGGAAAAACTATGCATGTAATTGAGGAAACCTATTCTGATGTGCAGCTATGCATGTAATGCAGGTTTAGTTGGCACTCAGGTTCTTTTCAAAGAGAACAGATTGATGCTATTGTCTTTATTTAATATTTACAAGAGATTCAGAATGATTACAACTTACATACCTAGCCAATTTTCTTGAAAGGAAATCACCCTGCCTGTACATCTTATTCCAATGGACACTGTCGGAAGCATGAAGATTTCCTCTCTGCCTCAGATATTCAGCTCTCTGCCTCCTGGCCTGTTCATTATAAATTTCTTTTAAGAAACTAGGGACACTTAACGCTTTCATTGCCAAAATAAAATCAAATTCAAAACTACTCGTACATATATACATACCCTTTGGATACGATTTTCCAACTTATCCTTTAATTTACTTCTCTCAATCTCTCGCTCTTGATACACAGACATGGCTACCTTTCGCACCAGCAATACCCTTGCACGTGCCCTTGTTTTCTCTGCTTCCAACAATCCCAACCGCTTCTTCTCTGCAGCAGCCCGCTTTTGGGAAATTGCAGTACGCACACGCTCCTTGTATTTGCTCTCTTGAACCATCCTCCGCAACAACGATTGCGCTGTCCTCTCTTTTGCTAAGGCCCTTCTCTGCTTGTAAGCCTTCAAAATAAGCATCCGATTTTCCTCTGCCTGCTGAACGCGTGACTCCACTTTCGTGCCAAGCTCCTCACGTTCCTTCTCAAAACGCATTTTAACTCCAGTTTTAGCTGCTTGCCGCAACTTGTCCAACCTTGCTAGGCGCATCTGGGCCTTCGCCAAAATGCTCAACCTGTTGATCCAAAAGGCAGTAAATTTACAGGCAAAAACCTCCCCCCAAACCAAACACTTCCACCCAAGAGAAATAAATAACAATAAAAGCAATGATGATGAAAAATGCGAAGTCCATAATTCACAGCCCCATTATGGCTCCTAATGAAAAATGGTTTATATAACTATAGTTTTCAGAAACATATATGATGAGGAAAAAAGTTTTCCAGATGCCTGTGTACTATTGCCCCTCTTACATGTTTCTTTATTTGTGGAAGTGTTTCTTGTGGGGGAGTACGGTTCCTGCGCGTGCATTAGGACCAATGGAGCACATGAGGAAGCATCCACAGAAAAGTCATCTTCCCTTCCATGGGAGCGGGCTGGTCATTTCGCCCCCCATGTATATGGGTGCGGGGGCCCACACTCCCCCACAGAAAACATTTCCCTTTTTACTGCTCTCTCTCCTATCCTGAAAATGTGGGTCCCATGGGGATAATGCCATTCTCCATGCCACTATTGGTGTGGTGTGGGAGATTTTCCCCACACTGGTAGTGTGGGGAACACACACAAAATAAATAAGATTGATTTTGAAAGAAGCAAAAAGTAATGGTGGTTAAGCCAAAAAAGGACTCATGACCTAATGTTTAGACAAAGGGCCACTGAGACGGGAAGAGTGTATGGAACATTGGGTACATTGATAAATAGTCAAGAAACAAGATTTCTTGGAAGAAGGAACCATGTAAAGTCTAGTGACCAAGGAGAGGATCAAATTTCAGATATGTAGAACTAGAAAGAGTGGCAGTAGCTCAGGAATTAATGTGATATGAAAGAGAGGTTACCAAGATAGTACCACATATCATTAATATTCCAGTCTCCTGACAACTGACCACAGATTCAAAGATAGACCATTTGTGGATATAAAGTATGACTGTTCAGAATTGAACCTCTAATGATTTTGAGTCAAATTAAAGTTAAATAACTCCCTTCTAGATGATACAGACACAAAAATATGGATACAGCAATTTTCATCAACACCAATTTTCCAATTCTAGAAAACCGAGCTACAAAGCATGGAGGAAGGACATAAAATAAAGTATGACTGTGCAACACCGAACTCTTAATTCTTGATTGTGGTTTGACAGCTAAAATAAGTAATTCCTCAGAGAGAGGACAACATGGAAACCTGGATGCCAGTATTTTCATCAATATCAACTTTCCAAATACAACATCCCCCCTCAGCCCACCCAAAGGTAAATAATTAGGGAAAACAAACAAACAAAAAACTAGAAAACCAGACAAGAAGGCCAACACTTTACAGCGCAAATAAAATAATACCTTTTCTGTTCAGCAGCATAGAGTTTAGCTTCAAGGCGCTGACCCAGATCTTCCTCTTGAGAAGAAGACCAAGAAGGACTCCTTGGCTTTGGTCGAGCTTTGCTTGACAACCATTCATGGAATTGCTGCACTCCAAGAGAGGAGAGAGTGGAAAAGTTAGTTGAGTTCACACTTCACAATCTTCTGCTCTATGAACAGACCAATAAGCAAATAACCATGGAAAATTGATATTAAAAGTACCTGATGGGATTTCAGTTTTTTCTTGAATTAAAGAGGAAACAAAAGGCAACCTCGACTAGAACTCAAACAAGTGGGTAAATATCAATTCAATTGGGTATGGAACGTTAAGTGCCAAAAAGAACCTCTGAATCATCAAAGTGATAAAATCCCAAAAAACATATTTTTTAGAATAATTCCTTCAGTTTCCAAAGCACTTATTCAGAGAATAACCACAGAAGCTTTTAAAAAAACCAGAGAACCACAGAAGCTGTAAAAAAAAAAAAAAAAAAGAGTAGGAACCCACAAGAATATAATCAGACATATAAGATACAAAACGAGCAAACAACAATTCCAGAAACTGAAAATTCTTGTGATCGACCTTGAAAATAATAACAAAACAAAACTAATTCTAAAATATATCTATATATATATATATATATATATATTGGACGAAGAAGGCAAAGGAATTAAGATTTAATCATTAACAAGGAAAGAAAACAAATAAAAGAAATTAAAGAGTAAAAAATTAAGGAGAAGCAAAAGCCAAAACCAAGGAATTATTGACGTTAAGAGAAAAAATAACAAAGAAACACACTAAAACTAAAGCAGAACAGTAACATACCCACCAAGAAAATAAAACAAAGAAGCAAGCATCAAGACTAGATACTCAAATGCTAAGTTAAGAGAGAGCTCGAAGACATGCCAGAAAAAACCCAATTTCATAAGGGTAACCAAAGAGGGCAAAAAGGAATAAAACTTCAATCATGAAAAACAGAGGCGCAAAGCCCAATTAAGGGGCAAAAACAAGAAGAGAATCAAGAAGAAATGCCTGTCTACGACGTTCGGCTTCTCTGAGCTTGGTTTCAATCTCTTCAGCGGTGGAAAAGTTCTTAGATTCCAGAAGCCGTTGCCTAAGCCTTCTCGGCAACTTCGGCGGTGAAGAAGGAGAAGAACAAGACTCCCCTGAATCATTCGCCGGAAAATCCAACGCAACCGCTGCAACGACCCTCCCGGATTCCGTCATATCTACTCCAGCAGTCATCGATGATCTTCTCTCCTCTCTCCAAACCCACAATATCAATTAGCTCTAAAAAAACCCAAAATACGAAGATAATGAAGAAACAGGGAAAGCAAAGCAAACCCCCTAAACGAAGAAACGCAACGCTTCTCCGTTTCCCTTATATTTACTTACAAACGAGTATGCAATACATGAATGAACACAAGAAGATATAGAGAGAGAAAGAGGGAGAGGTACCTGGAACTGGATTACATGACTTACTTAATACGTTACCGGTTACGCTCCCATCCTCAACAACTACTGCAACGGTACACTTTCTATTTTTCCTTTGATACGTTGCTTTTCCAGCTTTATTTCTGTTTTTTTGTTTTGACTGCAATGCCCTCTCTCTCTCTCTCTCTCTCTCTCTCTCTCTCTCAAACAGTTGATTTTGAAGTTACATTAAACTATTCTACCCAAAAAAAAAAAACAGTACATTAAATTACACACCAAAAAAAAAAAAAAAAAAATTTTAACATTTGACAAAGTAAGAAGACCGTCTCATACTTATTTATTTATTTTTGGGTAAATAAAGTCTTAATATTACAATAGTCAAAATAAAAGATTGAAGGATCAACTTAAATCGGATTAATAAAAACTATGAGGATTAAATTGGACCTTAATTAGGCTTTTCTAAGTGGGTCTTGACTCTTGAGTAGATTTTGTAATTTTTTTTTTTTTTGAGAGAGTTGGGTTTGTGATCAGAGAATGCAAATCGAAGTCCTTAAAATTAGGTTATCTTAACAATAGCAATATTCCTTGATTAAACTTAAAAAAGAAGTGATCGTGGCTTACGTGTGCTCCTTGTGCCTATTTCTCTCCTTTCTAAATAAGGAATAAATATGTCTTGTCACATAAGAATTAGTGTCAAAATTCTTTTTATCTAAAAAAAAAAAAAAGCCAGACATAAGTATTGTTACTGAACCAGCCGGATCATATAGATATTGACTGAGACTATTAGACCAAACGTAAAATAGTAAAAAAACTCAATATCGGGATCCTAAGAATTAAATCCCTGGCTTGAACTAATACCTAAGGCCTAACTTCTACTATTTTGACCCATAAAAATGTCATTTTCTTTCTTCTTTATCAATATTGGATCTTACTACATACTTCAACCCAAAGCTTTTTGCCTCGGTGCAGTAAACTTGACTAAACCACAACTTTAAGTTAACCTTATTATATTGGAAAAAAAGGCTCAGCTTGTTTTACTTGATCAAACCTTATGGACCGGAAAATGGGCCTTAATAGGCCCATTCACGCTCTTAGGAAGTGGGTTAGGTAAATTTTGAGACAATAGAGGACTACAGGAGTCGTTCCAGTAAAAGATAGGGATATGTTATAGTAATTGCATCGATCACTGTAACGTTATCCAGTAGTTCCTAGTTGTCCGCCATATTCTTGGGCCTCCTTCCAGTCTTTGCCATAGACGGTGCCGGTCAAGCGGTGTGGGCAGACAGCTACCGCGTCAGCCACAAGATTCTCGCACGTGCGTAAATTTGTTCACTTAAACACGTCATCCTTACCAAAGACACGCCGCGTGTAACCTTCGATCCCTCTCTCATGCTTTCCAGATACGTCTTGTCTTGGCCTCCCAAACATGTTTGTGTGAGAGAATTTAAGTATTTATTATTTGGTGGTCCCACTTTTAAGGGAGGGGTAATGCTTCATGCTTGTGCCTACGTGGGGACACACTGTGGAGGGCCCACATGTGTGGGGTCCACGTGGAATGAAAATGTTGACATAGGCATGGATTGGTGGTGGTCTAGGGCTGCCACTTTTCAATTCAACTTATCTCTTACTTTATTGAAATCCTTTTCTTACAACTCTGGATAGACCACGGCGACAATGATTAACGTTTTCGAAGGGCGACCGAATAAAGCGTGTTTGGTAACGGGTAGAATTGCACGGCTGTGGTCAGAGTTAATTTTTGGGGGTTGGGTGGGGAAGTCGTATGCGCCATTTTTTTTTCAAAAATCGGACCGGAAGGAAAAGTAAAATTACCTAATTCTGGTTTCTAATCCTTGGGAGATTAGTAAAACAATTCATCATTATGGTGTTCACTTAAATCATAATGTATAAGTGAAGAATTGAATCTGAAACTGTACGTTTATCCACACAATTTTTAATTCGCCTTAACTATCTGAACAATCCACGAATGAGTCCATGATTTGATCAAAAGACAAAATAATACACAAAATGTCAAATAAAAAAAAAAAGAATAAAGCTATTTGGTCTTGTGGCCCTTGGACCGATGAATGTGTCTACAGGGGCATCAATAGGGGTGAATTTTTTGTATTTGTGTTTAGGTACATGGATTTTGCGATCAGGTAACATTCTTTTCTCCTTTAAAAAAAAAATCAATGGATTTAATTGGATGATTTACAAATGTTGTGATCAAAATCTATTTTATGACCATGTGGATGATTTGCACACCAAAAAATGAATGAGAGTTGAAGGAGGACTTTGAAGAAAGACTTTTCAATGCTTAAGTCGGATCCGTGCAATATTAGTGATAGAAAACGGATAAAGAGAAAAGCAGAAACATCAGATACTGTTAAGTATGGATACCTGGCCCCTATCTCCCTAAAAACATCAACTTGTTCTCTCAGTTGTGAGATGGGTCGGTTTCCCTAATATTGGTATATTGTGTTGTGGGCCCCCTTTTTGGACATTTTGCAAATAAAAAAAATAACAATTTTGTGGCTTAGTTGCTGGGCCAGGAGATGAGGCTGGCCAAATTTTTTTTTTTTTTTTTTCTTTTTAAACCACATATAACGCCTTCATCTTGATCGATTCCAATCTAACTGCATAACCTACCACAAAATGCAAAATTACTCTTGTTACACTCAAGTGTGCCTCATGGTGCAGTGGAGACAGCCAGCCAATGGATCTAGCGTAAGTCTAGGGAGGTTGAGAGAGGAGAGGCTCTGGCATAAGTCCTAGAAGGTCGACCTTTCCTACCTCCATTTGTCTAAGCGCTTGGGTATAATAAGTGTGGAGTTTTTGGATCTCATGTTTCCAAATAAGTGCTCCTCTTGGTCCGTTTGTGAGTCATTGTTAAGTTTGTCTTGAATTCTTGACCCGTTTTGGAGAGTAATCCGTTTTGACATATTTTGATGACGACTTGAATAAGAATCTTTCTAAGATATGTGATGAAAGCAAAGGGGTTGGGTCGATAGTTTGACTGGATTGACTGTGACTCAATGAGCCGACCCGTGACTTGGAGTATATAATGTATAGTTGTCTGGTTGAGAAAATCATTGTATTTTGAGGGGTTTTTCGAGGCAGGGTATCAAGGTGAGTTTTCTTACCGCTATTTGGGTGTAATCTCTCTTTTGCATAGTAAAATATCTTTTTCTTTGCTTGAGGGCGTAGCATACTACATCGATATGTGAACCTCGTTAAATCTCTGTGTTGTGTGAATCTATTATCTGTTTATTTTCGTATTTTCTTGCTGTTTGCTCTAACCGTCTTTGTCTAACATTCAGTTGTTTTTGCACATTTATACAATAATAAATAATTAATTAATGCAGATTTGTACTTTTTACACCATAACAAGACTAATCTTGATAAATGAAACTCTTTACAACCACTCCTCTAATTGATACCGACTCCTCATAATTAGGTAACTTCAACCTCATTAACAATCACTTATGAATCATTTTTTCGGCCTACATTCTTTATCTCAACTTTTTAATCAAACTAGTGCCTTGACACAAATACTTTATGGGTGAAAATTAAGTTATTTAGGTCATGGATGATTAACAGGCCGAACTGCTGGTTTTCGGATATGAGATATCCACCCTAGTCATTGTAGACGTGTTTACCCGATTGACACGTTATGTTTGCATACATTATTGGAATTGTAGGTCTAAAACGCATTTCTAGATCGATAATCTATTTCAATAATACATAACAAACACACTGCATTACATAAAGTAGAAAAGATAAGGTGGACCTAACCATGTTACATTCCATAAATGACGCGGTTGATTTAGATATTATATTATATGCATGCATTCTTAGTGTTAATATATAATAATGTTTGACTATTTCCTTCTAGATTTTTTTTCTTGTTCGAAATTCATATTTTTAAGCGACACGAGCGAGAGGTACAAGCGAGAGGTACAGAAGTCATTTTGTTAATCATAGGGCTAATATAGTAATTGTACAATCATTTTACTATTATCCAATTAGGATATGTTTGGTTACCAAGAGAAGAAAAGAAAAGAAAAGAAAAAAATTCAAAAATTTTTGAATTTTAAGAGAGAGATAAACACATAGGAAATCATTGTGTAATCATTTTTTTTTGTCTTATTATTTTTTCATATTTTCTCATGTTTTCTTATGTTTTTTGCAAGAAAATTTTTGGAGAAATAAAAGAAAATTTCACAATTCCCAAGGTTATGTTTGGTAGCCAAGAGAAGAAAAGAAAAGAAAAAAGAAGAAATTATGAGAAAATAAAAAGAGTATGCATGTTTGGTTAGCAAGAGAAGAAAAGAAAAAAAAGTTCAAAAAAATTTGAATTTTAAGAGAGAGATAAACATATAGAAAATCATTGTGTAATCATTAATTTTTTTTGTTTTGTTATGTTTTCATATTTTCTCAAGTTTTTTTGTGTTTTTGACAAGAAAATTTTTGGGAAAACAAAAGAAAATTTTACAATTCTCGAGGGGAATTTTGAATTTGAAAAGGAGAATCTTCTCATGGGTAAAGACAACCAAGTACAATTTTTGTACTTTTTTCCTTGGGTTAAGAATTTTTCTTTGCACTTGGTATGTTTTCACTCATGAGAAAATTCTCCTTTTCAAATTCAAAATTCTCCTTGAGAATTGTGAGATTTTTTTTTGTTCTCTTAAAATTTTTTTTGTCAAAAACACAAAAAACACATGAAAAAATATGAAAACACAATAAGACAAAAAATGAATGATTATACAATGATTTCCCATGTGTCTCTCTCTTAAAATTCAATTTTTTTTTTTATTTTCTTTTCTTCTCGTGGTAACCAAACATATATATTCTTTTTATTTTATCATCATTTCTTCTCTTCTCTTTTCTTTTCTTTTCTTTTATTTTCTTCTCTTGACTACCAAACATAGTCTTAGTTTCCGATTGTTCCCCACCCTCTTGGCATCTTCAGTATTTACCGTGGATGGTGCCGCCGTGCCGGTCAAGCAGAGCCTAGTTATTAAATTCTCATAATTATTCGCGAATAATTCTGACGAACAGAATTTTACCGAATTTTATGAATAATTCTGTCCAAATCCGAATCAAATAAAAAATTCTCAAATTTTATAGACTTTTTTAAAATTTACGAATAATTTGTCCGAACCGAATTTTATCCGAATTAAAACCTAATTTTATCCCATTAAAAAAAATAATCTTGAATAAGTCAATAAGCCTTTAGAAAATAATGTGGTTATTATGCATTTATTATCCTAATGTTATTTTTTTTTTCTTTTTTTAATAGAAACCGACAAAGCTTATCTTTCCTGAGGCAATCTCTCACTTCTACAAAAAA
>NW_024868154.1:19204-21358 GCF_013358625.1 Macadamia integrifolia
AAAAAAAAAAAAAAAAATCTCTCACCCCATTTTGGTTTGATTAAGTCTTACAATCGTTACTCTCTTTCTAGTCTTTAAGGTGAACATGCATGGTGGGTGACGTGGATCTAGCTGAATTTGTGCTCAGTCCTCCATCTCAGTCCCTTTTTCTCTGATTCAAATATTTGAGTAATAGAAAATAAGTTTAGAAAAAAAGAGAGACTAAATATAATATTTTTATCTTTAAAATTTAAAATTTTAATTTTTATATCATTTATATGTTATGTACATATGATAATTGATTGATAATATGAAACATGCATTGCAAATATTAAAAATAACATTCGAATTTTTTGTCCATTTTTTATTTTGTAAACGAATAATTCCCAAATTTGAATCTAAACTCAAATTTTATTATCTCTGCTTTTTTAACTAATATTTTGACCGAATCATTAAATGAATGAAACATATTAATCTAAACAATTCTTCATCCAAATAATTTCTGAATCCAAATTTAGTAACTATGAAACGGAGTGACGAAGACGGCTTGGAGCGTCATCTAAAAGATTCTTACACGTGAGAAAATTGGTTTATTTGAACGCGTCTTCTTTTCTGAAAAATCTCCACGTGTATTGCTCTATCCCTTTCTTAGAGACGTCTTGCCTTGGTGGCCGCTAGCGCCTGAGAATGCCGCTACAGAATTGAAAAACTGAGTTTTATTATTTAGTGGGTCCCATTACAAGACCGTTATGAGGTGAGGTACGAGCTAGGAGGGGATTAAGTGAAGGGCCCGGGCCACATGGTCCACATGAAAAAGAAATGTGTTTGACATTTTTGGTGTGCATTCCCCACCTTATTAGAATTATGGGGCAAGGTAGTTTTTTCATAGAGTCTCTATGCGAGAATCATTTTCATACGAGACTGATCTACATAAATGGAATCCACCTAATAACCAAATAGGTGAAAATATGATCATATGTGGGTAAGATAGTCTTTTCATACAGTTTTTATGCAAGAATCATTTTCATACGGGACTGATCTACACAGATGGAATCCACCTAATAACCAAATAAGTGAAATTATGATCGTATGTGGACAATATTGTCTTTTCATACAGTCTTTATTCAAGAATCATTTTTATACGGGACTGATCTACACAGATGGAATCCACCTAACAATCAAACTCTGTAGTGGATTCTATCTATGTGGATCAACCCGTATAAGAATGGTTCTCTTATGAGAACCTAATCCACACTCAATTCATATTCCTTCCAATTATGAGGATATTTTTAATTTTCATAGCTTGTGAGATTGGTAGGATTAGAAAGCAAGAAATCCTAATCCATACTTGAAGTTGAAGGTTATTAATCCAACTTAAATGCAATTAAGTAGGTATTTTTTCTATTCAAGCATCTGACTGTAAAGTGATCAATCATCAATTTTTTCTATTTCTTTAAACCCTGGCCAATTCTATCTTTCCCTTCGCTCCACTCCAGGAAAAAAAAAATACAATAGATCCTCTTGTAATTTAATCATCATGGTTATAATTATTTATTTATTTATTTAAGATTTTTAGGATTGAGTTTCCTGTCTAATTGTGTAATGTATGCTAGCATCTCCTGTATCTATCTTTCTCTTCTCACAATTGGGAATAGACATATCATTTCATGGGAGGGAAGACAATATATAGACGTAAGAGGAGCTATTGTATGCTATGCATTCTAGAAGATTCTTTTTGTCCTCTCTCTCTCTCTCTCTCTCTATATATATATATATATATATATATATTTTCTTTTGAAAAAAGAACACTACCCAAAAAAGTTTGTACCTGCGCTCGCACCCAATGGATGCAAAAAAACCACGCTATCCTACCTTGAAGATGCTTATGTGCCTCCCCAGGCTTGGTCGAGAACACTATCCGACTAGGTAGGGTTCTATCTGTTGTTTTATGGTTGTCCTTGTTGGCAACTCGGCCACGTGGCAGTGATGACGTGGCGGTGATGACGTGGCCAGTTTGGGTGACGTGGATGAAAATGATGACATGGCAGTATCCAGTATCACCGATGAGATAACAGAGCAGCTTGGTATGCATGGAGTGGTTTAATACATCATTAATAGGTGGTGCGGGTTTCTGGGTCAAAACTGGCAAAATTAGCCTATTTACGATCGAGGGAA